>NC_053451.1:66253742-66366242 GCF_015227805.2 Hirundo rustica
GAGTAAGAGTTGTTGGTAGAGTTGTTCTATTTCCTGACTCTCCTAATGACATCCTCTGAAATTTTGACCTTCTCTAGTAGTAAGAAAAAAATATCTTACTATTCCTCATGCATAAGAATGATCAAATACCTTGATGTGAATTTACATATATTGAATTAAAGGATATTATGCTTAGCATTACATCAAGATCATCCAGGTGCTGCTAGTGTTGGCAGCTGGGTGGTTCCCCACAGGATCCATTAGGGCCAGGAGCAACGCAGCCAGGGGGCACCAGAACAGCCCCAGCCACAGGCGTCATGCACCTCAGTGGGGATTGGAATGGGTCAAGGCTGAGCTGGGATGTGGATCCTTTGTAGGGCAAACCCAGAGGGTCTCATGGCCAGGGAGGGCAGGGATGTGGGGAGCTGGAGACCAGCCCTGCTGTGGCATTGCTGGGGCAGACAGCCCTGGAGGTCTGAAGTAGGCAGCTGGGACAAGAGCATCAGGTGGGGAACACTGGAGGAGCTGGGCAGGGACAGCCAGGGCTGGTAGTGCCCTCAGGGCTCTAATGATTACTCTGATGATTTCTCGAATCATTACCTAGTTTTCCTAACCTCCTGATGTAGTGGGGATATTACTTAGTTTTAGTACAATGATTTAACTTTTTATTTGAAACTTCCTAATTCTTTTGTAGTTATGTAAATTCTGAGCAGGTGATGTACACAGAAAACATTCTCTTCAGGACTATTTTTTTCTTAGTTAAATCTTTTACTTTTTACTTGTACTTTTGTACTTTTACATGTTATTAGTGTTATTATTGTTAACATTTCAATTTTGTTGTTGCTGCCAGCGTAATTACACCCACAGGTGCTCCACATTCCAGTGCGCTAAGGACTGTCCACTGAAAATGCTTTTACTGCCTTTGTGTACTCACAGTAAAAACAAAGCCACAGCATGGATACAGAAGGAGAAACACTTGGAAACACAAGCCAAAATTTCCTAAGTGTCTCAGTCATCCACTGGACTACATAATTCCAAGCTTTTGACAGAAATTACAGAAAAGAAAAGCAAAAATTTGTGAGAGAACCATAAACAGACTTCACAGGTAAAGCAGACTTTATAGCAATTTCCTTCCAGGGGTGAGAGATGAATGGGACAAGATAAAGAAGCATTTGTACAAAAATTTTCAAAAGGGATCAGTAGACAATGGGTTGCTCAGACGAAGGGGTAGACTTTCTGTTTTAACTCTACTGACTTAGTTTCACACCTGAAGA
Organism: Hirundo rustica; assembly: GCF_015227805.2. Classification (NCBI taxonomy): domain Eukaryota; kingdom Metazoa; phylum Chordata; class Aves; order Passeriformes; family Hirundinidae; genus Hirundo; species Hirundo rustica. The sequence continues at coordinate 66,254,996 of NC_053451.1, forward strand.
GACTCAGGTTTGGACACAAGACATTGGATTTCTCTAACTGAATTTGGGCATCAACAGGTATAGCCACTCTACAAGACAGATGCTCTTTACTGGTGAGATCACATCTTAACATAGAAGAGTCCTGCCCTTGAAAAGTCTGCTTTTTCCCCACTGACTAATTAATTTGTTTATATCACATGCTGCAGATATCAAAAATTTGGTCAGAGGAATCCTATGCAAAAAAAAAAACCTGGAGTGAAACAGAAATTATGATTATATTTAGACTTCCAAGTATGCTTCTAGGTGATTTCTCAGGATCATGGAGCTGGGAGACAAAAAGAAGGCAAAGCCACCGTCAAAGCCCTAAAAGACATTTTAGAGGAAATGAGGGGTTCCTCAAGGGTACAGCTACAGTATTAATTGGGACAGGCATTTCTGCAAGTCTGAGAGGACTTCACAATATCTGTTAGTACCTGCAACTCACTCAGCAGTATCAATTTGGGGCAAATGCCTCATGACTATTCCTTGAATTTCCCTAGTTAGATCTTGTGAAAAATTCACTCAGAAAAAAAGGAAAAAAATAGCAAACAAACACAACCCACAAAACACCACACTTCAACAACTCAAGGAAGAAGAATCAGGATGAATTTAAGCTTTGATCTTCCAAAAACTAATTGCATGAGAGAGGAGAAAACTAAAAGCATGAAAGGGGGAAATGTGACTATTTCCACTGAAGTCAGTAGTAGGAATTATGCATACCAGTTAAAAAAAGACATAAATGTCAATCACCAGGTTATGTATGTCTTCATTGATCTGGGCACATCCCTTGAGGTTTTGTCCTGAAAAATTCATAGGTCTGGGGCCCTGGATCATAAACTGTATCTAGTAATCAGAACTTTTAAAATCATGTTTATATTGTTCCCAACATTGGAACACCTGATACATGAAATTTAACAAAAATTAAAAACACAAACCTTGTTTATTCCTTTAAATTCTTTGGGGAAGAAGTGCTCCGTATTTCTTTGACAAAAAAAAATGTAAACTGACAGTATGTTGGAGCAAGTGTTCTTCACTGCTCAAAAGAGTTATGCTCACCCTTCTTTAGAGCATATCTACTACTATCAAAGAAAGTTTCAGTTTCAGCTTTAAGAATCTTGTCTGTACCAAACTCCTGTTAACCCATGAATCATTAGACGTCCTGCTCCATAACCTATGGATTCAATTTATATCACCAGTTAGCCCATCTAGCAGGATTTGGTGGGGTTTTTGGGGGGTCATGCTAAGTGTGCCAGTCCAGGAGTTTGTTTAATGTCGCAGTGTCCCTCACGCCTAGCAGGCATTGACCACAGGCTAGCTCAGTCCTGCACTGTGGCTAACACGGATCAGTCGGGGTTACAGGCAGGGCCAGCAGCCTCCTCCCTGTGGGTCTTTGGTTCCCCACACCGGCGCCTGGACCTGATGGTGTCATGACTACGGCAACAGACAAAGGGTCGACTCTCTCTTGAGCAGGGTTAAAGGTGGTTTATTAAAGAGGAGTCCGGCAAGGAGCTCCGCCTCTGACCCTTGCTGCCCAGAGAGAACCTTTGGAACCGGGCTGCACGAACTTATAAACGGGGGAAGATCCAGGGGTGGCGACAACTGGTCAGCAAATCAGGGAATACAGGGGTGTTAACTTTTGAACATCAGATCAATCACGAGACGGGAGAAGGGGATTTCCCAGGCACCAGCCTATCACTCAACGCCTCCCCTGGATCTTTCCAGAATCCAGGGAAGGGCCCCAAAGTGACAGACAGGGTGCCCAAGAGGAGAGAGAGGGGATTGACAAGGACAGGTGGAGGAGTGGGATGATTGACATAAAATGACTTGTTATATAACAAACTCATGGTGGGGGGAACCATTACAGAAAACGGGGGGCACAGTGGAATGTACCATTACAAAAAACTTCTTATAAAACTTACAAAAATTACTTAATAACTTAGTAAAACAACTCTTGCACCACCACAGTTTAACAGGTCCTTGTGCCATCTAATGGACTAAGAGAATGATGATCATTGTTAGGTGCACAGGAAAGTGAGCTGCATGATACACACTGTTAGTCTGATCCACTCTCTGATGACAGTTTATGGTTCACCAGCTTGGTTAAACAGCACATCAGCAGCAGTGATGGGTGATCAATCTCATCCCCTATAGAATTGCTCCCAAAAGTGTCATTACCGAGAAATAAATCCAGGAAATGCAATCAGAAGGGATCATCGGATCTTTTGTGTAAGTTCAAAACTAAAAGGAAATGAGATGGGGCATTTTAATTGCTTTTATTTGTTCTATTTATGTATGCCAATTGTGGAGAAGTAGTGTTATTTAGATCCATACTGTAACAGATTTGTAGTCCTACTGTGAGGCATGTTACAGGTACATTAGATAAAGTTACTTGACATTTCCAAATGGTTTCAACAACAGCTTCATTTTTTTTCATCCTCAGTGAGTTATGGACTTCACTTTTTGCTCACAGGCACAGAATCCAGTTGTGCAATTGTTTAGTGTGTTGAAAATTGCATTATCTTACATAACACACATGACAGTCTAGCTAGAAAAACAATGTAAACCAAGGTGACAAAACTTAGGGTAGAGTAAGGCCAGATGTGAATGCAGACTGGGAGAAGGGTGACTGGAGCACAGCCCTACAGAAAGAGATCTAGGGGTGCTGGTGATGGCAAGATCAATAGGAGCCAGCAGTGTGCCCTGGCAGCCAGCAGGGCAAAATGCATCACGGGGTGCAGCAAACACAGTGTAAGCAGCCAGTCAAAAGACTGGATTGTCCCGCTGTATTCAGTGTTTGTGCAGTCTCACTTGCAGTCCTGTGTGTGGGCCTCAATATTTAAAAATGATGGAAGGTATTCAAGTGCATCCAGAGGAGGGCAATAAAAGTGGTGAAAGGGCTGGAAGGAATGTTCTGTGAGGAGCAGCTGAGAACTTTTGGAGAAAAGGAAGCTGAGATGCAATTACATTGCTCTCTACAGTTTTTTGAGGAGAGGAAGTGGAGAGGGAGGTGCTGAGCCCTTCTATCTGGCAACCAGTCATAGGACATGTGGAAATATTCCAAAGCTGCACCAGAAAAGAATCATACTAGATAGGAGGAAACATTTTTTATTTTACAGCAAGAGTAGTAAAAAAATCAGCACACTTCCTAAAGATGTGGTTTATGCTTCAACCAGTCAGACTTTAAAAGATATTTGGATAATGACCTTAATAATATGTTTTAATTTTTTATCATCTCTGAAGTGATCAGAAAGTTGGATTAGATGATCATAGACTCCTTCCACCTGAAGTACCCCTTCCCTTCCCTTCCCTTCCCTTCCCTTCCCTTCCCTTCCCTTCCCTTCCCTTCCCTTCCCTTCCCTTCCCTTCCCTTCCCTTCCCTTCCCTTCCCTTCCCTTCCCTTCCCTTCCCTTCCCTTCCCTTCCCTTCCCTTCCCTTCCCTTCCCTTCCCTTCCCTTCCCTTCCCTTCCCTTCCCTTCTTCAGTTCAGATTACCAAAATGAAAGATTTTTCCCCCCACACAATCCACCCCAAATTCTATAATCAGACAAATATTGTTTTAGAGTCAGAAAAAACCCAGTTCTTTCAAGTGGGACAAAAACCCCAAACCCAAAGCAAACAATTATTATTGAGAATGAATATATTCTGCCCAAACACTTTATCCTGGCAGTGTCAGAACCACTATTAGCAGTCATTAAAGATAAGAACTTTTATGGAATTTTAATACATTATTCTTCAATATTATATTCTGCTTACCTGTTGTGATCATGTTCAGAAAGATGTTTAAATCATTGTCTCCTTGAAATTAAGGGAATTTTGTAGGTCTGTTTTTAGTTCTGATTTTGGTGGGATTTTTTTCCTTTTTAAATTTTCTCTTCTTATTTCTTTCAAATACAGCTACACTTTAAACATGCAGACAGTCAAAAGTCACTCAGTTTTGCCACATTACATGAAGGTCTATATTGTCACTCAGTGATGTACATTACATAGTATGAGCACTGTTTAAATTAGAAGGTCTTTCCATACTCCTGGTGAGCACCGGTCATCAAGTCCTTTTAAGCTTTCCAACACTTTAAAAGGATATTTACAGTCCACACAGAGGCATGTCACGGGGGCCTTGGTGGAGCATCCATGCAGAAAGAAGCTCAGAGAAATGACAGGATATTAGCATATGGCAACAGAACACTGCACATGCCAGAAAGGAACTTTTCTAGCTTTAAAAAATGGACTGCCTGGTGGTATTTTGTGCTTTGAACACAATGTGGATAAAACATATTTGCAAGATCTCCTGTCATATCGGACACTTATAGACTGAAAAGTAGGCACTATTGCAAGACAGTTTGTGATTTTGCTGAAACTTCCACGACCTGCAGAAAGGAAGAATTGTAATTTGGAGGTGTATATTTATTGCCTAGCAGTGAACCTCTCCAAATATTGCAGTTATTTTTGTATATTTGTGTATATATATAGGCACATATATATATATGTGTGTGTGTGTGTGTGTATGTATGTATGTATGTATGTATGTATGTATTTTCTAACAGAGTAATACCCAGACATTTGAAAGAATAATAAGAAACTGAGGTAGCAAGCTTCAAAAAATTTCAGATTATTTCAGTTAAAAAAAAAAAAAGTGTTATAATAAAATGTTATAATAAAATAAAAAGTGTTCAGGATAGAAAACTACTCAGAATATATGTAATTTTACAAGCATGTCCTGACTTGATAATTTGGAAATTTGGAGCAATGTTAAGTATGAGGAATTCTGTCTTGAAATAAGACATCCAGAGGTTTAGCTTTTATAAAGATCATTTTATGTGCCACACTTTTTTCATTATATTATTTTATGCTCTTTCTACCTGACTCAGAGATTAAAAGCAGTTACCAATGACAAAGATTATGACAAAGAATGGGAAAATATTTTCTATCCTAACAACTCTAGATTCCTGGCATTAAGAAAAACTCCAAAATATCTACCATGGAAAAATGGTCAATACTCTTCTCATCACATACCAACACTTCTCAGAAGCTTCTGTAGAACTGCAATCTTTTAATGACATTCTGTGATGCAGAGAGCTGTAAAATTCAGCAATGTCATGCACAGCGACTGATTCAAACAAGGATTTTTGGATTTGACCTGCAGTATTTTTTACCTGTTTTATTTTGAGTCATAAACAATTACTGGTAAATATTTCAGCAAATGAGTATGTATATAGGTAGATACGTCTTCACTTTTTTCAGACTGTCATAATTTTTTATTATTTTTGTGACACTTCATCAAACTTTAGATCTTTAGGTCAAATGGATCAACATCAGTTTTTATGTTGCCCATGTTTATTAGAAAAGGTAAAAACTGCAACAAAATGATAATGAAGTAAATGGATTGCCTACATTCACAAAATGTGCCAATTTTAAAAAAATAATTCTATTGATTTTTGTGGCTATTAGTTTACTTCATAAGAGTGCAGTTGAAACTGAATATTATTATGTTCTCCAGTCAAGGGAAAAGGATGAAGAGGCAGCTTTGTCAGAATAGCTCTATCCTTCTCGTAACAATGTATATAAATCATTTTTGTTTAATTCTTAGATACAGTTAGCAATTTCTGTTCAACATCAACCCACTTTGGAGATATACAGAAAGCCTCTACAGAAAATAATTTTTATTCATTTTTCTTGTTAGTGTCTCCATCATATCTTTCAAACAACTTAAATTAAAATCCCTATTATCCTATCCTATAAGGAGATGATGATTTTTTTTGGCTTTTATGGTGACAATTTAAAGCACTCAGTTTTAATGAAAATAATCTCTCAACAATGCCGTTCACAGGAAGGAATGGAGAAAAAGTGCAACAATTTTTTGACAAGTTTTTGATTTCCCCAAAGATAACACCTTCTAATTTAAAAGGAACTGTGTTGTTTCTGGACCTAGTCCTCTTCAGAAAAGTGAAAATATTAAGATCACAGCTCAGATCTAAAACCACTTTAGAGCAACTCCAGTTAGAAATTAGAGAATAGAATGTAATATTATGATCACAAATATACAAGTGATTTTTTTAATGTTCATGAACTGGTGAAAAATACCTTCCCATTCAGCCACAGATGCAACAGAGAGCATTACTGCAAAATTAGCACCAATCTTCACTGGACCATTCAGTGTCACCAAGTATTCATCAGATATGAATTACACTCTGAACAAATTGCCTGAAGGAACAGATACAGGGATTTTCATGTTCTAAACGTGCTTTCCTATTAGTATCAAAATAGTCCATTGGAGGATATCTCAACCCCTGAAGACATGCAATGAACAGAAATGCTACAATACTCAACCATTATTTCTAAGTACAGTCTTTAAAAATGAAAGATAATATACAGTAGGCTTGACTCCCTATTCCCTTAGATTCCATTATAATCAGCCTTATGATGAGCCACACCTCATTATAATAACAGCCAAATTGCTTGGGTCCCAAGGGCAGACTAACAGTCAGGGTGGATTGTACTTATACTCAAAATAACCAAGAATAATCAAGATGAGCCTCTCAGTTTGACAATGTATGACCACTTTTGCATAACTAATGCTGTTCTGACAGGAAAAATGCTAGAGATTAAGCAAAAAAGAATTAATCTGGCTAATAGTGATTGGATGCACAACAGTGAGTAATGTGTCAGCATATTTACTGCAGTTATAATAACATCTATGTAAAAAAAGTTCATTTCATTAGGTGCCCAAACGGAACTTAAAATCTCATATATCATCTGCACAAATCTGCATGTTTCTGCACTGAAAGAATAGGATACACTACCATTTTTATTCATTTTAATTTGGGTTAATGACAAGTATTACTTATTAATTAAAAGATCAAATCTTGGAGGTTGTTTGTTGACAGTGAACTTGGTGCAGAGTTGTCAGTTTACACCTAGTGAAGATTTGCTCCGTGGCATTTTATATCTTCAAAGTAATAGTAATCATGTCAAAGATGTTTGCAAAGAAACCCAAAACTATGTGAAACCCAAAACCATGTGAAACCCTTGTGGTATTGAGTTTCCTTAGAAATGCCAAACGTAAATGAGGTTCATCAGGAGGTTTGTTAAGGTTCATGAACTTAAGACTGGCTTTGAATTAATATTGTGGGTACCTGATTGTTTTGTATTGAAGTCACACAAAATTTCCTTAGTTCATATGAAAAACTGGAGGAAACACTTAAGGTTCATCTCAGTTGTTCCTTTGCACTTTGATAACCGGTTGTTAAGGCACCTGAGTCTCTTTACCTGGAGAAAAATTCCATTTTATGGTGCTGTGAGAGGTCTGGAAATAAACGTCTAATCACTAAATAAAATAAAATAAAATAAAATAGCAACTAAAAATCTAGAAGTTGATATATTAAGGATATGTAATATTAAATTGTCACCACATTTTTATGAAGCAACACCTTAAAATTAATTTCTAAGTGGTTGAGAAAACTTATATGGAGCACGATTTCCTTAACTTTTTTTCTTGCTCTAACCTCATACCTTTACAGAAGACACAATCTTAATGGAAAAATAATGGTTTTAGACAACAATTTGTATAGCATTTTCTAGGAGGTCTCTCTAGAGATTAATTTACAGTGAAAAGCACAAAGTTGCAATTTGTGCCTGTAGAAGTATTCACTTGTACATTTAAACATGTACATAGTTATCTGTAACTCAGAATGGAAAGTGAAATTAGGCAAATAAGGAAAACTCCACTGCAAACAAAAAGTTAAACATAACCCTGAATTTAAAAAAAGACATATGTATGGCAACCTGAAAAGCATGACAAGGAGTTACATCAATTCAAGAACAAATACGCTCTTTATTCTAAATAACTGTACTTTTATAAGATGTTTGGCATATATGAACATTGTTACTTATAAATAGTTGAAAAGCACCTATCATATTGTTTCAGAGTGGTGATAGATTGATATGGTTTGAGTATAATGTAATTACTGAATCCACAAAGTGATTTAAAATGTACAAAAGAAGATTAATCTTGGATGTGGGATATATGAGTCTTGTAAGTAGCCACCTTAATGCCAAAATATGTTTAGTGATCTGTGTCATAGCTGGCTTACCTGCCTTCTTGTAAGAAGATGTACACTTTGCATAACATGACATTTTTCCATGGTAAATCCATTCTGCCTCAGAAATGAATAGGTAGTGACTTCAAACATTTGTTTGTCTGTTTGTTTGTTTGTTTATGACAATGTTTGAGAGCCTAGTGGTTTGAACAGTTTTGAAAGGTCAGGGTTGGTTTGATGAAGAAGCAAAAGAAACTAAACATCTAAAAATTGAAAATCATTACTTTCTGTTTCTACCAGGCAAATAACTAATTTCTTTGGTTGTTTTGGTAATGCAACAAGAAATGTAGGTACATTTCTTGTAGATATGTAGATACATAAGAGAATAATGGCTTACCAAGAAATTTTAAATGGGATAATTTTAAGGATCATAGTATGGGAGAGATTGGCTGAGTGAAAAGAGAAAGCTAATTAGACTCAGTGTTACAACCTTTGTAGGAGAGAGATCTGGGAAGAGGTGACAACACACAGGAGGTACTCTAAGCTGTAGTGTGGAAAGCAGTAGCATTGCATGGCCTTAAAGACACTTGACGAATCAATTATATGGTTTTTCCAGCCAATATCTTTTGGGTCCTCTGCACACTCTAGAACATAAAATTACTCCTTGGGTGAAAGGACTTTGAAGACTTCTATTGCTTCTGCAGTATTTCTTCCTTCCCTCAGAAAGGAAGCATAGCACAGCATGACTTTGCTTCCCAGCATAATTTTGTTCCTTCAGCTCTGAAAAGAAACAGAATTTAGCTGCAAGTTTGCTGGATCAGGACTTGGAATGGAAGTTCGGCATCACTTTCAGTGTCAGCTCAGGGCTCAGACAGGCTTGTGAAAAGGAAAGGGAGGTGGAAAGAGATTATTCTTGGCAAGATCAGTTTCACTCATTTTCACCACCAAAACCACTTTGTGCTTGGGAACTAAAGTGCATGTGCATGTGCATGTGTGTGTGTGTGTGTGTATGTGAGTATTATAGCAGATGGAAAAGATAGAAGTCAAAAGGTAAATCTCACTTCCTACTACACTCTTTTTTTAATCATCTGTAATCTCACAATGCAATCAGAAGTATTCACACATAGTTACTTTCACACACACGAAAGACAGAGGGCTGAAGTCTGGGAATAAAGTCTTAAAGGAGATAATGAAAGGGTAGTAAAAAATCCCTCTGTTATCTGATAGCTTCACTTTCTTTAGGAGGGTGAATCAGGGCTAGAATTTATAGATAAAACTGATTCTAGAATTCAGCCAAAAGTTCTACAGGGAGCTGTAGATGAGTTTTCATATGCCGATCTATTATCTAATTTTCTAGAAACAAACAGTAGCAATAATTTCAGCTTTCACGATTTCTTAAAAGTGAACTGAAAAAGCCCACTTTTATCCAACACTTCATGTTTTTGGACCTTGAGCAAAGCTTGCAGCAGAGTGAGGAGCTAGAATAAATTTTACTAAAAAAGTGGTGTGAATACAGTGTGATAAATTAATCCAATGGATGAAACCACAGGCCCGTGGACAAAAACAATCTTTAATTTTCACCTTTTCATCATTTACCAGAAATGAAAAACTATTAAGAGAAGATGCTAATATACTCATTTGGGAAGGTCTTGCCTGTACTCAGCTGTACAGGCTAAATTTAATGTTAGGATGATTTTAAAGGGACTGTTCCAATTCGACCTTTGCTTTCCCCAGATGTTATCTCTCTTTTCATGGTCATTTAAATAAATACAAAAGTATTACTGCTTGTGGTTTTTCTGGAAAATCGTTTAAAAAGCACACATCACTTGCAAAATAGTTCAGTAAAATCTTATTGCAATATTTCATTTTGAAAGAAATTCTGCTAAACTTTCACTTATCTGGCCAAACTATCAAGAAAGCTTCCACTTTCGACTTATTTGTAAACTGAACAAATTTGAATGGCTTGTGGAGAGATCCAAAGCACAAATCCACTCTCCCAATGACATAATGCCATGTTTGAGTTAATGTTCAAAATGAATCTCTAAGTTGGGCATAAGCATTTGCAAAGTTTTTCTTATTTATGATATATTCCTCTGGAGGAGGTAGCATTTTATGAGAAGGACATAAGAATAATTTTCTGCTCCATCAGATGGATTCACTACCAGATCATGAGCATCACGCATTCAGCAAACCACAGTGTTGGAGATGCCAATGAATGAACATGCACCCCTCCAACTCTTCATCTTTCTAACTCTTCACCACACTCAGTTATTTTAATGATTGCCTGAAGTGTCCATTCATGTCAAAGCATGTTATTTACTTCCCATTATGGACATGACATTACCTCACTGCATTACAAATTGAGAGAAACATATTGCCTTCCAAAGTTTAAGTATTGCACCATTACCTGTGGATAGAAATGAGTGCTGGCACTAGATGGCAACTACTTGCAACAGATATTCTAAATGGACAAACTTTCATTTTTGATAATGTAACAGAGAAAGATAAAATACATCAAAAATACTCTACTGAATGAATTTGTCATTCACACTGTCAGCCCATCAAGTTTAGTCATATAATTCATAGACTGATTATGTGGAAAGTCAATGAATTATAGAGATAAATATTTTCTAGTGGTTTTATGGATGATAGAGTTAATCAATATTGCACCTGAACAGAGTTAATCTTGAAGCGTTATTACCAATAACCAAACCTTGAGAACTTTATCTTAAATAAAGAGCAACAAAATTAAAAGACTGTATACTCACCACTGATTCCATAAATAAAGCAGTAGCTAAAAATAACATCTCATTACTTTTGATAGAAAACAAAAATAATATGTGTTAATCCTATAAAATGGTTCAAGATAATTCTTTGGAGAGTGGTACCATTAAAACAGTATCCTGAAGCAGGGAGGGGAGATGGATATCTGGTTTCAAGAGCCTTTAAGCTGCCATATGACCTATAAGTCCAAAAGAGGCCTAAGCTACACTCCTTGACACACTGAAACTGTAAGACTGAGCATCTATCAGTCTTATACTGTATAGACAGTGTGCACAAACTAAAAAAACAACCATTGGATATAAAGGTAGTTGTAAGTCTGTCAGTCTGTTTCCATCTGAAATAGAAAATTTTTCTTTTGTTGTCATTACTCATTCCTGATAGAAACTCTTCTTATGAAGACAATCACGTAGCCTTGTACATGCTTCTATAGCTTCAAATGTAAAAGAAATTTAAGGAATAAAAAGTTCATGATTGCCATGAGACTTACTACCACAGTATAGGTACCTAAGAAAGCATTTTCAGAAAGATATTGACTAAATTAACTATACAGCTAAAGAAGAAAAGGATGCACTTCCTAGTCTCAGAGAAAAATCACAGCCACCTATATTTACATAATTAAGTTGATAAAAAGAGATTTTCCTACAGAATATTCCACAAAAACTTCTGCATAACTATAGGATATTTTATTGGAAAGACTGATTTACCAGGTAGAAGTTATATTCTTCAAGTGCATCAACAGGACATCACCTTCCAAAGTTGTCTCTTACTTTTACATAATTTTGTTTAAAAACATTCCTTCAATTCTAGCAAGGAAAATGAAAAAACATAACAAAAATAGTGTATAATTATACAATTATTTATTTACATTAATTTCTTTTTCATATCAAAACATTTAACTCTTTTAAAAATACAATTAAGGCAATAAAAAAATTAAATGTCTTGTGTGAATTCTCCCAACTACCCCAAAGTCTTCAACAAAACCTGTAAAAAAGCCATATGTTGTTATATTTGAACTGCCACGATTGTGCCCTCCAGATTCTGAACAGCAGATACATGCAAACTTATTTGGTTGTCACAAGCAAAATGAGGAAACCAGCAAGGAAAATATAGATGCGGTGGACCCTCTTACTAGTGTCACTAGAGGGCTCAAAAACTAGTTGGAAGGATGCACATGCAAAGGATATGAAATTCTGGAAGAAGTTTGGTGGGACTAGCCAGTGAAGCCAAAGTGCTTCCCAATAGCTCTTACAGCAATTCCCGGGCAAACCTCATCTCCCGACATAGCTGTTGGCTAAAATGTACCCTTTCATCGACTAATAAAGACAAATAGGTATCTTCACAAGCAATTTATCTAATCCTAAAAGAGACACCCAGGGGTTGATAACAAATGATTTATTATATTGAGGTGTGGATTTTGTCCATTGGCTATAAATAGGTCTATAATATGTAGCTCAGTTTTTACTTTTAGCTATCCTAATTTAGGGATAATAAATTTCATAGTTTGCCTCCAGAGCTGATCCATGAAAATTGTACTGAATTGTAATTAAGTTGTAACAAACAATTATACAAACCAGTGAGAGTTCAATAAATTCAAAGCACGACTCTGCATCGCTGGTCAAAACAGCAACAAGCAAAGCCAATAACCTGCTGCCAAGTGAAATTCCAGAGTTTCTTTGATCTGTATCTCAAAATTTTTTTAAAAAAAACCTGCAAATACTCAGTATTCAGGTCAGTTTAGATGTTACTGTGACTGGTGTATCAAAACCAACTCTTAATTAAATCCATAGAATGATCAAGCAGAAGTCAAGAAGTAAAAACAAAGAATAAGCAGAAGAACCTCTGAAGACAAAATAAGTACAACGAAATAATTATTCAGAAAGAGTTCTTCACAGTTAAATAACAAGAATAATAGAATGGAGACTTACAAGCATAAGTCCTCACATTTTCAAAAATTAATGCAGGCAAAGCTGCTGGCAGGGTTCCAAAAATCTGCAAAATATTTATGATTTAGTTTTGTCCTCCTCTTTTATAATGAACTCACAATTAAAGAAGTTGTAATTATAATTCAGATACTGGCAAAATATATTCCATGGTGTTAACCATTGATAGATTTGTAAACAAAAGCAGCTGGACTGGAATTTCTTCAAGGAAATATTTACATGCCAACAGTTTATCAAACTGAAAGTCTGCAGATAAATCTACACATGGGCATTATGTTAATGACGATAGCAACGGTGATTCATATTCTTAGTTGTAGCTGCTTTGTACTGCTACAGCTGTAAAAGAATAAAACCTGGAAGGAAAAAGGATAAGGAGGCAGGCTAGGGTTTTACTCCCTTGCCTCTTTTCAAGGTTAGAACATTTGTTACATTATACTGGAAATAATGATTAACAATAGGGCTATTGTCCAAGATTCTTTCACCTCTAAAGGCCAGATTTCTGGAGGTATGTAACTCATTTAGGATGCAGCTAAGGTCTTCATGGGATTGAACAAAACCACAAGTGTCCAGTGAATTTTTAAACAGATATCCATGCAGTATCAAATTCCAGTACATAGCAAAGCATGTCTTGGAAAAATTAAGTATACATGTGTTTGTTTAATCTTCCTGCTACTTAAATGCCAGAAAATACCAACAGCTGCTTTAAAAAATGCTATCTACTTAATTCCTATTCAGTAGGCTCAATTTGCTTGCCATTATCCAGGTCTTGGGACTTAAAAGGAATCACACCCTAGAGAAAAGTACGAATACCTACACCCTACAGAAAAGCATTGATACCTTCCTATCAGTATTCATTTGTCATCCTTTTATGGGAGAGTGATATATGGTTGTAACTCCCACCAGAGTATCTCAAGTGTTCAAAACGGGATCCTGACTTCAGTATATGTATTTGAGTGCAGACACACACACGGAAGAAAAGAATGAAAAATATTGGAAAACATAAATAATAGAATTTTTTTTAAAAAATCATGGCAGTAGGGTGCATAAATTTTAGCAATTGAGACTTTTTTTCAAGTGCAAGTCAGAAAAATATGCATTTCCCAAAGAAACTTCATCTTACTACTTTAGGCTTCTTTCACAATCCAGAAATTCATTCTCTGGAGGATCTTGATTTTAAGGAGAATTAGGGGTATCTGAAAAAAAAAGTCTTAAGTTGGACTATCCCATTTCTTCCTAAGACTGAAAGATTGCTTAACTTGCAAAGTTAAGATCGCTGCTCTTGCAAAGTCCTTGCAAGTATCAGCGAAACACAGTGAATTGGGAACAGTATCCACCCAGTAAAAAAAACCTCCGACCTATTGGCTGCAATGGAAGACACTTGTTTCAAAGACACATATCTTGGGGCTGAACCTTTCTTCCTTTCCCCTCAAAGACAAGATCTCCAGCGAGTATCTGAATAAAGGGGCAGCTAGTGGATTAGAGACTGAAATAACAAGGTAGAATTCACAATGGCAGCAAGTACAGGTGACTGGACCTGTGTGCAAGCAATGCAATTTGAATGTGATGGGGTTTGGGAGAGGTTTTTCGTATGCTATGACTGAGAAGTCGTGTGGGTTGTATGCTGAAGCAAGAAATATACTGGTAAATTATGTGTAATCACCAAGGTCTGTGCCCTAACAGTGTAGAGCAATCTTTTTACGTCATTCTCATTCATTCTTCATAGTGATATTGTCTATTCACAAAATCTTCAGAGCCTGACCCATACTAGATGCTGTGCCACCCTCTCCCGCCACCCTCCCCCCCCCAATTGTAAATGATTTCAACCTCTTTGCTTGGTTGGGTGTTTTGTTTTAGTTTGGTTTGGTTTTTTTTGTTTTTGCTTTTTTTCTTTTGATGCTTTTTGGTTAATTGATTTTGTTTTGGGTTTGTTTTTTTTTGTGTGGCTGTGTGTGTTTTGTTTGTTGTTTGGGGGGGCTAGTTTTGCTAAAATCAAAGGAAGGCTATGGTATATAATCCTACTGAGTGCATTCAGGGTGATTATCCTGCATAAGTAATGAGCCCTTTCCATGTCCCAGAAAACTCCATTCTATTGACTATATGAAGGACAGCAGTTTTGCATAAGCTCAGTAAAATCAGTGTATTGGGGAAGAATAAAATGTGAGCAGTCTTGTACACATCGACCTTCTGTCTCTTTGTGGGTGTTGGATCTATTGCACACCTGCAGAAGAATCACAGACGGTGGATGGTTAGCAGGTAAAGCACTGACTCAATAGAATTAGCTGTAGCCAAAGTGCTCCCCGTAGTCCTTGCTAGCTCCTGTTCTGCCTTTGAGAAGGAGACTAACAGAAATATTGTCAGCCAAGTAAATACTTGTGTTGAACTCTCTGTGGCCTGCAGACTAATTAGTTATTGCCCCATCTGCCCTGCACTGCTAAAGCCTAATCAAAAATGAAAAACTGCAAAAGAATTTTCTAATGTGTATTTTGGAAATTATACCAGCTAGGAAAAAAATAAAGTACTAAAAAAAGTCATTGAGTTGAGAAAGCAAAATAGAGAAGAACTGACAAAACTTGAACACTTTGATTTTTATCTGAATTCCTGTTAAATTTAATTCTTTACACGTGGTGATAGAAGAATGGAAGGAAAATCAAAGAAGCAAGGAACTCTTCTTGCCTTGAATGGAACAATAATTATGAAAAATGTAACTTTTAACACTGAAGACTGTTCAAGATGCACAAAAACAAACTGTAGTTTTCAAAGATGTTCCCTAGTACTAATATTCTTGTTTGCCAGAAGCTCATTCGCCATGGCCAAATGCTTGCTGATTCAAATAAAAGCATCTCACCAACAATTTGCACAATGATTTAAATTGAACTTGACCTGCTTAGATAAAAAAAGAAATTACCTAAATTGGAAAAGAAATAAACCTTGTTCAAAGTACAGTTTTCTCTTTCTACCCCAAATTAAATACAAAGGAATGATATAGGGCCACTTTCTTTAATGACCACTTCTTAGATGAATATGCGAAATTTGATAAAAGGGTGAAGTATTTTTAAGCTTGAATAAAACATACAACTGCAGACTATTAGAAAAATGCATTGTACAACTCATTTACTCATGCAAGTTTTATAGAAGGATCCAGAGTTAGCAGAAGTCGTAAGGTAAGTGCCTGCTGTTATTCTCACAACAAAATACATTCCTCATCCATTCTCAGACATAATCTTTCTGAATGCTGATAGCAGCTTAGTAAACTAAAAGAAAAAGCACAAGTTATAATTACCACAATCTGTCTTCACTAGAGTAACACCTGGAAATAAATAAAAAAGAACAATACCCTAATGAATCAATAAATAGCTAGTTGATTTAAGCATAATTTATTTGTAAAAAGAAGATTTACTATAGCAAGGCAGAATATCCCCGATGCCATTCATTTGCATCTTTGTAAGATGCCTCTTCAGTACCCTCACGCTCAATTCAAAAACCTCATTTAAGCCAAAACCCCACCTACCATCTCTGATTTATCAGCTCCATTTCAAACCCGAATCTCAGCAGGGTTTATGGGACCTTTTGGAGATGGTGCATTGCAGAGGGCAGCAGTTCCAATGACAGAGTGGGTTTCCATTGCTGATTGCTGTGATGCAAGGAGGAAAGGACCACACTATGACATGATGCAAGCTGTTGCCCTTCTAGGATAGCATGACCTCACCATGGCATTACCAGCAATGAAGTTTCTATTGGTTGCCAGTCCTAGGCTTGTACAGAGCACCAGCTGCTAAGGCCACATTGCAAGTGACAACATCCAGACAATATCCTTTCACATGACTAAGTTCCACCAGGGAAAGAAACTGCTTTAGGAACTCAAGTGCACACCAGAAGCTCAAACACAAAGCAAATTCATCCTACAGAGGCTCATTTTGACACATAAAACTGCCCATGCACTTTTAATGTACCTTTAAAAGAGAAGAGCTACAGTACATCAGGCCTGTCCACTTCTCAAGGCAAGTGGTAGGAACACTTTCCCAAGAAAGCATGGGGGCTGCCATTCAGGTTGCTTCTTATTCTCAGTGGGTTTACACTCCCTCTCCTCTCCCTCAATAGAAAGCTAATACCAAACAGTTACAGCTTGATGTGCGTGGGGAAGAAATAACAGGAGGAAAAATACAACATGAGTGTGTTGTTCAACCTAGCAGTAGGGCATTTGGGTGGTTGGACTCTTGGGCTGTGGAACTATAGAAATAGTTGGGATTGGCTCTGTATTTCCTTGTTTTCAACTATTCTTCTACGTTACGTAATAGGAGTTCTGATGTAGTGAAAGGCTCAATTGCATCACTTTATCGAACAATGGGTTTGGATCCAAGAGGCGGTTATGCCCATACTACGCATCTAGGGGTTCCATAAAGGGAACTGATACATCATCATCAGTGCCCAAGGAGAGTCTGTGAAACCTTTAGTAAGCATTGCATACTTCAAAAATGCATTTTATTATGATTTTGAATTAAGCATGCTGTTAGAATTTATTTTTTTCACATGTTGAATCTTGAAATCATTAAGCCAAATTTGTACTTTAATTGCTACCTTTCTTTTCTCCAAGTTTGTCAATACTTAGTTTAACTTTTTGCTGTGATTTTGTTTTAAATCATAATTCATGACTTGAGTCTTATCTTCTATAAGATACATATATGCCATATATACACACTTACATCTACAACACTTGCAGTGGGTAAGATTTTACCTGTAAAAGCTGAGTATCAGAGCTTCTTTATTATTAATAATTATCATTATTATCATTATTTACTACTTCTAAGTTCTGTGTAAAGTTCCTGTGAGCCTGTTCAGCTTCCAGCACTGAAATTTCTTCCAAGGGTAATACTGGCATTTGTTGAAACATCTGTTTCCCAGAGGTGTGCTTGTTATTGATCAGCTCACAAAGAAGGTAATACTTTATCTCTGTCCTCTTCAATTGTTAAATTGAGTTCAGATTGTTCAAGAGATCCATGTAGAAACTTATTTCTGGCTTCCAATATATCATACCATCACTGAACAGCCACATTCTACAGCATCAGTTTGGTCACAGTGAAGAGAAGCCAAATGGTTATTAGTTGCTTCTGAACTGAATTGAAAACTATGTCTGCTTGCCCAGTACCCTGCCAAATGAGTTTGTTTGCTCCTTCTGTATCTTGCCACATCTTTCTAAAGAGTATCTTTAGAATACAGTTTCTCCTTATTGCATCACAATTTACTTCCATCTTGAAAGCTGAAATCTCCTATTTTCTGCCATCCCCATGTTCTATTCAAAATCCTGTTGCAGCCTCGTTCCTTTACCCTGCTTTCCTCACCAAGACTTTTGTTTAAATCTCTCTACTTTGCAATTCACCCCATAATTAGCAGCTCCAAAGCAAAAACACTACAAAATCCTTCAGAACTGAGTCCTAGTTAAATATACTTGTACCATAATACAACTTCACAAACACTGAAGACCAAAGTCAATCCTTTTGTCTCTCCAGTTTTAAAATGCCAAGTTTAACCTTTCCATACCTCAGGCTCCCAATCTGCTTCACAACACTTACTTTACATGAGAAGCCAACAATCCAAACTGACTGCTTCAAGGTCCATTGTATCTCAGAATGGTAAAAATTGATAGAGTTCCAAAAGAGTTGGTTGCCTTGAACAACCCATTTAAAGAAATCTATTTGAAAAAACACAGGAAGTATATTTTAAAAGGAGGATCTATCTGTTCCAGGTTATCATTTCCAATTTCCACAAAGACTGTGCGGCCAGTATATCCAAGAAAACTACATCAACTTACTTTCTTTAACCCAAACAGCTGTTCTTTATATTATTAGACATATTATTTCTTCACTTTGCCTTATATTTATTTATTGCTAGAAATTTCATCACAGAACTGATTGACAAAGTTGTTACAGCTTCCATTCTTATTATTTAAATTAACTCTGTATTAAAATTTTTGTATTCTCTGACCCACCTTTGTATTCAATTCCTGTATCTTCTTTTGTATCTTGCTGTTAGTACAGCTCATTCTTCTGGCCTTCTGATATGGAAGATCAAAAAGCTGTGAATGCTTAAATATATCCCAGCATTTTCTATTCTAGACCTGACAACTGCTATTTATAGGATAAAATTGTGCTCCTTGTTAAGCTGGGTGCAGAAAGTGTTATGCCTAGAAGAGCATTATGTAAATAAACCTTGTAGTTCTAGAACCAAGAAAAACTGACTTTGGAAGGGACCTCTGAATGTCAAGCAGTCTAATCTTTTTTAACTACAGACAGTTAGATCAGATTTCTCAGGGCTGTGCTCACCTAAGGTTTGAAAATCTCCAAAAATGGAGATCCTGAAACCTCTCTGTGGAAACTGTTCTAGTGCTTCATCCCTCTCATTTGACTTCTTCACCTTTATCTCTATTTGGAGGTGTGTTTTTTGTTTGTTTGTTTGTTTTTTGGATTTTGTGGGGTTTTTTTTGTTTTTTTTTGGGGGGGGGTGGGTTGGTTTGTTGGTTGGTTTTGGTTTTGTTTTGGTATTTTCTTTGTTTTGCTTTGTTTGTTTTCATAGCGGGGATCTGTTTTCTTGTCCTTTTGCTAATACAGCAAGATGAACCTAGCTGTGTTTTTATGAATCAGATTTAGAGCATAAATTAACCAGTTCACTGGACTATGCCTACCATTGTTACTCTGGATGAAGAAATGTTTCTCCATAGTTCATGTGCAAATTTTCCAAGATTGCTTAGTATTTCATAGTACTTGACTTTTAGGTGAATGTTTACAAAGTTGCCAAGTACTCTGGCTGTCTAGATTTTATTTCTTACTTGATTCCTTTTAAAAACTTGAATTCCAGAAAGTCCGTTTCCCCTCTCTTTGAAAATGAAGCTTTTTAAGCAGGAGGCTGTAGCTTGAAATGGTGTGATATTGCTGATGGTGGAACCATCATCACTGATCAGGGTGAACTCCTGCTTAGTAAAGGCACACTAATATATTCCTCAGTGTCCTATGGACGAGTTAGCAGCTACTAAAGAAATAAGTTTCACAGAACTCTGGAGCTAGGATATTTCATTTTAAGAAAGGCTTTGAAAATGTCTGAAGTTCGGCCAGCAATACTGGAAATATCTGTAATCAGCAGTCACGCTTGAAAATCTGGGCCTCAGTCTTTGTTTATTGCAGTCTCGTGTCAAAGAACATGTAAGCACATAACAAATGAAGCAATTTTGAAGAATTCATAGAATCTTAAAAAAATAAGAGGTTTACCTTTCAGATCATAACCCAATTTTATATCTCTTTCCACTGCAAATTTAAAAGCTATTCCCATTTGAGTCTGTCAATTCTTACAGGATTTTCCTAAAACTTTAGATGTCTAGCTGCTAAGTCTGAATTTCTTCAGGATCTAACCATAACCTACTACTAAGTCTGGGGCAAGATATATTTAGGGCAACATTTTCTTGATTTTGATCTGAGCTTTAACATATTTTTGTTTTACTTAAGTCACAAGAAGTACCATCATCTGACTATCTCTCAGCCTATGCAGTCTCAGACCTATTAGATGCCAGGTACCTTGCACAGATGAAGGAGCCATTTATTAATGGAGGTAGGGGGGAACTCATTAGAGTATAGTTCCTTTCTGCTGAAAGAGGGTATTTCCTGGGATGCTTAAAAACACAGAGGTAGGTTGCTAGTCTGTTACTGCAGAGATAATTTGGGTTTCGGCATGAGCTGGACTGAGATTAATGAGTTTACTTTTTTATCCTGCTTTAGCTGTGCCAGTTTATAGCAGGGGAGCTGGCTAAAGTGTAGCTGGGATCCTTACTAATTCAAACATGCAGGACATTTGAATGCAGGCAGAAGGAGATTGTAATTGCCCTATATACAGATAACCAAAACCCTAATCAGAGGGCCAGCAACAACAAGGTGCTGGAACCCAAGAAACCTGTCAGCCTCGTGCTTGCAGTCCCCAGGCCATCCAGGGACAGCGGAATGGGCTTATCCGAGAAAGCTAATCTCTTCTGCTGTCCCAAACAGGTCTGCCCCCTAATAAAAGCAGAAGCGTTCATGTAGGTATGGTTCAGAAAGGAAGAGAAAGGAAGAGAAGGCAAGCCAAGTCCAGGACAATAAGGGAGAATACTTAAAATAATTCATACCTCTCTGACTTTTGAATTTTCAGTAAGCAAAACCAGCTTGGTTCCAGATTTGTTCTTAAATAACAATATTGACCTTAAAAAAAGAAAAAAAGAAAAAAAGAAAAAAAAGGCAGCTTTTTTTTTTTTTTTTTTTTTTTTTTTTTTTTTTTTTTTTTTTTCCCCCTCACAATGCCACCTGCAGATAGGCTAAGCTGGAACAATTTCTTTCTTCAAATGCTGGTTTAAATACTTTTTTTTTTCTTTTTTTTTTCTTTCTTTAATACTTGAGTTTTGTTAAAAGAATGTGTTTCTGAACACATTTTATCAAGTGAAAGAGATCTGAGACAAAACCAACAGGATTACCCCTACATTTTTGTTGTTAGAGGAATAATATTGTTTTGTTCCATCAATGTGTCCACTTTACATTGTTCAGCACAAAGCTTTGTGAAACAAGAATCATGGGAATATCACAATATAAAGGAAAAAGTACAAATAACAGCTTCATAAACTGAGAAATGTCCATAAATAAATCATGTAGATGGGGGCAGTTTGCTTAGCTGGCAAGAAAAAAAAATGGAAAATATGCTTGTTAAACAATAACCACAGAGTGTGCTTTTATGATGTTTTTCACCACAGTAATTCATATTAGAGATAGAAGCAGTTGCATGTTAAATAAAATCATTCAGCATTGTTCTCCTCACATTACAAAGAGCTGACTTATGTTGTTTTTAGATGCCTCCCATTAGAAAGTAAATATTCCTCTGATGTTATACATTTCAGAAAATTTAATAAAGATGAACTGTAAATAAAGTCGCGGGGAGATTTCAGACAGTTTTATTAGCAGATTGTTGAAAAGAAAAGAAAATTAAATACAATAACAGTAAACGTGGTTCTCACATTGAAACCAGGCTCAAATAACTAGGCTACCATAGAAAAATTTCCAATTCTTGCATTATGATGTAAAAACAGATTTTTGTACAGATTTTGTACAACAAAATTCGTAATAACCTTTTTTCATTTTTAGAAAACTTTAAATATATAGATAAAAATAGACAATTTTCATAGGTCCTACATGAAGATGAGTATGTTCTGTTCCAAGGGGTTGCATAGAGCGCAAATGTGGTTATAATATAGAACAACTAGACATTAATATCTTTAAGATTACAAAAGCATATAAACAATAACATGAGGACAACTTTTCGTCATAATCTATTAAAAAAAAAAAAAAATCCAAATCAAAACCAAAATACCAACCCAAAACCTGTAAAACTAAAGAGGGGCAAAAAACTTCAGCTTACGGTAACATCTCATGTTCTGTAATATTTACACTGTTTTTAGCAAGATTCTTTCTAAACGTTCAGCTCATAAATTGGTTCCCCTTTAATCCTTAACACTTCTGCTTATGTACCAGGCCAAACACTGAGGCATTCCCAAAGGTCTTGAAAGAATACACTATAAAACTACTAAACCTACTTACAGGTGACTCTATGCAAGGAGCAGAGCAATGGTAAATGCTAGTACATATTTCAGTTGTAGGCTTTTAATTCTCTTTTGGATATGAATGATTCAAAAGCTTGCCACAAGTCCATCTAACTTTACAGATGTTAACCCTTTAAAGACTGCGTATGAAAAAACTGGAGTGCAGAATTGCACGTGTATTTAAGCAACTATGACAATCATGAAAGAATCATGGTTAGAAAATAACATTACTACAAAGTATTAGACAACAATATTTAATGAAAAATATTGCTCAATATTTCTTTAAAAAAATTACTGTGATGTGAACTTGTATATACATCTTTCTGTTGTTAAAAAAGAATTGTGGTGGAGTAAATATGAACTGCACAAAATAAATGTGTACCAGTATTGCAAGGAAGACCTACAAACTATAGAAGCTCAGTGCTAGAGTTTACAAAACATTAGATTTTTTTTCTTTTGGACAAAATAATATTAATATCCAATCAGAACTACTTTTAAAGAGATATTTGCTTTAAGTTAGGCATCTTAGACATTTAAGATTTTGATATGTTTCCATGTAATAAATAATATTTTATATGCATAAAATATTAAGATGAAGAAAGCATAATCACAAAACTTACAGTATTAGCACTGATTCACAAAATCAGTCTTTAAAGGGGTAACCCAAAAGTACACAAAGCAAAGAACATAATTTTTAGTAATGTAATAAGCAGTGTTTTGCAGCTTACTTCCAGTTATCAGCACAAAGGTGAAAACACATATTGTAGCTCTCATAAAGACAGTGAAAGTAACACATAGCCATCCATCCCTAAGACAAGGTGGGAGGGACAATAGACTTCAACTGTATCACTCAGTTCTACGTGGAATTGGACTGATACATCAAGTGTTTGTTAGGTTTTCTTTTTTTAGCAACATTGACGTAATATGACATTAACATATAAAAATATTTCTGGCATTTTGACTTGCTGCTCAGCCACAGTCCATTCTTAGAAGTGCACTACGTCAGGGCACTAACCAGGGCTCAATATACAAACAAAAGTGGCTGATACAGAATTCTGACTTGTTACCAGATGCTTAAGATCTCATTCAGTAATACTGTGACTCCAGGACAAATATTTACATGCCTGCATGCGTTAAAACTAGAAAGGTGTCTTTCTGACCAACAGGGTGACAAAACAATATTATCTAAAAGTTTCATTTCCTAAACTCTAGATTTCTACTGCATACATAATACCTTCCTTTTGTGATTTGTGTTATATACTGTACATGTGACCAACATTTTGATAAGAAGCAAAGTCTTTTATTTCATAAACCCCTGCCAGTTTACAATGAGAAATTATTATTCTTTTTTATTTTTTATTAATTTTATTTTAGGAAAAGAGACTTAGTGAATGGTAAAACAGTTTGTTTACATTCAGCATTTCTTTTCACTTACACAAAATTCCATTTCACTTAACAGAGGCTAACATATATGTGTTGGTCTCTTGGAAAGCATGTGGAAAAAATGTCTTTAGAAGAAAACCCACGATCACAGTCTGAAAACTGAATGTATATTTTTTTTCTTCTTTTACCTTTTTTTTTTCCCTTTTTTTTTTCCTTTCTTTCTTCTTTTTTTTTTTTTTTTTTATTTTTTTTTTTAATAAGAATCCTCTTATGCCCTCTACAAGTTCATTTCTGAGCTGTCTTGCTGGTTTCGGTATGGTATAACAGTCTGTAAGCGTACTTGGACACTGCTGGAAGGATCACTGGATGTGCTCAAATACAGAATCATCAGAGGAAAAGAGAGTCTGCATTCCTTGAAAAAGGGAATTCTCAGCCTTGTTCTGACCACCTGTAATTTTGGATACAATAGTCCGGCGCAGAGATGTAGATTTTCGCTGTGAGAACAGTGCTACTGTACATTTACAAACATTCTCTAGATCTCCCGTTGAGCCACAGGAGATAACCAAAGGAGGACACTCTTGCAGAATTCTTTACATTTTTGAAGAACATTGATAAATGAAGTTGAGGAAGTTGGTTTGAAAACGTTTTGTTTCCACAGAACTCCTTATGAGCCAATGTCTTACTGCAACGTTCTTTACTGTAGCACACGTATTTTCAGCAGGAAAAATTCAATACATGACAGTAGTTTTCAAATAAAGTCTTCCATCTAAAATATGAAAGAGAAACATTTGCTTTATATATTTATATCTTCAATGAATCAAAAAGAGGAAAAACCCCACAAGATTTAAAAGTCATGCAACAAATCTGTAAAACGTCCCCTATGGTACTTCTTTGTCTAAAATAAAAGAAAATCATAAAACCTGAACGTCACCTTGACAATTTCTTCTGTCAGTGGTCAAATTAACTCTGCTGAAAATTACACGAACTTTGCAAGCTGTGAAAACTGTAACAACTTCTGAAGCTTTAATGTATGCTGGACCCGTATCAGTGCTAGGGCACTAGCAATGTAGGTGGAGCCTCTGTGCATGTGTTTTTACTGATACGCAAATGTAACTGAATAGTGCTGAACACCAATTATTTCCTTCATGGTTGCAGAGCAAAAAAACCTTCTTGCATGCAATTGTTAATACTCCCATCACTAAAAGGTATAGCTCATACTTTCTGATTTAGCTGTGTTGTTAAATATACCATGTAATGTAACCATTGGGCACATTTGTAGCTATTTATATAGAATCCAGTATAGGATATTTAAACAGTATCAGTGAAGTATAGCCTCCTTCCCCCCATAAATGAGATGAACTGAACAATTACTATGTTAAAGATGTAAGCACATTTCTCACAACATTTTTTCCACCCAAGTGAAGAGCATATATTTAAGTGAGATATGTGAGGGAACAGGAGAAACACTAAGCTCACTTAGCCAGCAACTGTTGAACCAAAAAAAAATTGAAGAGAACGTACTGCCACAATATATTTTCACCTAATTTGTAAGTACAAAGCATTTTTTTCTTCACTTGGGCCATGAACATCTTATATACACCTATTTGGATAGCAATATAAAGATTATTTTTTTAAAAACAGAAAACAGACAGAAAAGCTTCTTGACTTTCTGACCTGCAGGGTAGAAAGTGTTGGCCCCGTGTGAATAAAGCACGTTATGAAGCAATTAATCCTCCCCAGTGCATAATTACCAAGCACTACTTAGATTTTAGAAATATTTCTAAGATTTCAGGAGGTTTTGTTTCTGGTTTGGTTTTCCTAGTCTAATATTTTTATTCCAAAACAGTCTATAGAATTTTTATTAGCTATACAGTAATAATTAGATATATAGTCAAGCAATTGCATGAGATAAAGCTGTGCAAATGAATGCTGAAATTTTTGAAATGCTTGGTTATCACTGAAAGATGTGGCATCACCTCCATGAACTTACTGTAATTGTTGAGAGAAAGAAAAGTTAATCTGAAAACAGACAAAAGTACACACAAGTTGTAAAACCTTCTGCATATCCCTTTCCAGTCCAATGACTATTGCTGGGGAAAGTGGGAGGCTGTAGAATCACTCTGCTGCAGTGATTCTTAATTAACGTCCCTTTGTTTTTCCTTTTCCACCACTAGTTTTCTTTTGTAAGCTTCTGCGGTATATGCCCTTTTGCTACTTTCTCCCAATCTTTACATTTTTTCTATCCCCATTCCCTACTTTTTATGTTCTTCACTTCTTTTATTTATTTATTAATTTTCTTTCAGAGTACGTGATAACTTTCCCACTACATAAAAGTGCTTCCTCTCAGAACCATTTCCATTCTCTTCGCTCCTTATGGTATATTTTGCACTGAAGAGAAATAAAAAGGAATTGAGTAAGGCCTTAATTTAAAGACTTTTTTATTATTATTTGATGCATGAAAACCAACCAAAATGCTTATAGGAATTTAGGATAGAAAGAAGGAGCCTCTGAAATGGAACTCAGTCAAACTGAAGGCCATGGAACACCATCTCGAAAGAAAATCCACATTAAGTACAGGATAGCTAGTGCTACTACTGGCTACATTTCCACACAGTTCTCCCAAACATACTGAATAAACACAATAAACATTTACAGCACTAAAGCTGTCTAGATACCTCTGTAGGGGTATTACTCTGCATATATACCAGCACTTTGGCTATCCTGAATGTACACATGCTAATAAGTGCTATGTATAAATCCCATGCCATAACATTCTGATAACCTGCACTTGGTAACTTACTTTATTTTATTATACTAGACTAAAGGTCTCCATTTACCTTTTAAAATAAAATATATATTAAAACTAATTCTCAATTAAAAATACAGCTGCAGGAAACACAATATTTGTAGCAGCTAACAGAAGATGAACAGCAGTACAGTTTCAAAAGTCAGCTCTATTTCACAATGCTTAAGGATCCAATCTGGCAGTGAAATCAAATAGGAGGTTTTTCACTTTTAAAAGAAGACACTATCAGATCCTGTATTCTGTATCCACAGACCATGAATAAGAATAGAAATGGGCAGATCTACAAAGCACCTTCCTTACAAAGTAAGAGGATACCTGTATATATATGTATGTGTATATATATATATATATATAGTGTGTGTATATATATATATATAAAGTTCCTTTTAACATCTTCATTAACAGCTGGGCCGCAGAACTCAAAGAAATACTAAGTAAGTTTGCCGAGGATACTAAATTGGGAGTCGTCATTGACTCCTTGGGGGGCAGAGAGATCCTGCAGAGAGACCTCGACAAGTGAGGGACATGAGCAGTCAAACCACATGAAGTTCAACAAGGGAAAGTTCTGGATTCAGCACCTGGGATGGAGAAATCCTGGTGGTGTGCATAAACTAGAGAACGATAGGCTGGGGAGCAGTGCCATGGAAAGGGATCTGGGGGTCCTGGTCAATGGCAAGTTGAACATGAGCCAGCAGTGCCATGGCATCCAGGAGAGCCAACCCTGTCCTGGGGTGCATCAGGCACAGCATCACAGATGGGCAAAGGAACAGATTGTCCTGCTCCGCTCTGCACTGGGGCAGCCTCACCTCAAGTGCTGGGGGCAGTTCTGGGTTCCACAATATAAAAAGACATTAAACTATTAGAGAGCATCCAAAGGATGGCAGTGGAGATGGTGAACGGTCTGCAGGGGAAGCCATATGAGGGGGAGCAGCTGAGGGTACTTGGTCTGTTCAACCTGGAGGAGACTGAGGGGAGACCTCGTTGCAGTCTTCAATTTCCTCACACGGCAAAGTAGAGAGGCAGAAGCTGATCTCTTCACTCTCATGACCACTGACAGGACTTGAGTACAACAACATAAAGCCAAGTCAGGGGAGGCTTACACTGGATATAAGAAGAAGGTCCTTCACCCAGAGGGTGTTTGGGAGCTGTAACAGGCTCCCCAGGGTAGTGGTCATGGCACTGTGGCTGATAAGTAGCCACTTATAAAGAACGAGCAACAGGTGAATAGCAGTGCACTTCAGAAATTCAATGAGTTCAAACTGTGCTAATAAAAACTCACAGCTCTGCAGAAGAACAATTACCTAGCATCACAAATTGGTGACCAAATACAAGCCCTGTACTTGACTGTTGTCTTTTTCCATTGGTGACTCCTACTACCTTGGTCCTATCCATTTCTCTCCCTATTCCTAATGTTCTGAGGTTCTTTCCAAATGATAGGAATGTCTCAGTCTTGTTGTCAAAGCCACCAGAATCACTTCGCCTCTAGGTGTAGCCAGAGCTCTTATCTGAGTACAAGTGTAGTATCACCACTGATAGGCCTTTAATAATTTCAAGGTTAAAATCACAGACAAAACCTACAAATCATGAAAGTGATAAGCAAATCGAGCCAGCTCATCCTCTGTAAGTCAATGTGAAAATGCCCCTACTTCAAAATCCTAAATCCCAAGCATACCTGTGCTTTCTGCCTCCCAATCAGCTTTAATTTATCAGCTACCCAGGCCTGTTGCATTACTTTCTTCTGCTAACAAATACAGAATTTGTCTATCAGCATAAAAACAATTTTACATAAAACAAATATGGAATATTTTAGCCACACAAATGAATGCATACAGACATATACTACGCAAACACACACACAGAGCTTTCACTAAGGATGTTTACAACACTGGGGTATATTTTTAGCCTACTGAAAACTATTGATCTGCGGTGAAGTTTCCCAACTTTACATACTCTTATATACAATATAATACATAAAACTTACTTTTACTCTTAGGAAGTCAAGCAAAAACACAAACTGGGAAAATACTGCTAAATTTCTAAATAGAACTGTGTGTGATTAGCAGATTGTCATCTGTTCTAATTGCTCTTTTGCAAATGGCAGTGTTCAGCAAGATCACACAAGCTCATGCTAGTAACTCAAACTGAAAATGCCACTACTTCTAAACATCATTTGTTTTTGTCTGTGGATTGATATGACAGAAATTCTACCCAGAGTGAGGGAGTATTTTTTAGATCAGCTCTTTTTAATTAAGATTAATTTTGAGGATTTTGAATGAACATGCCCAAATAGTTAAAAGGTCATCAATATTATAAAAAACAAACAAATGGAACTGACGAAAGTTTGCCATGCTGAAACAAATCATATGCCTCAAAATGCATTCCCACAGAGATGTCATCTGGGTAATGATTTAATTTAGTGTTCTTTGGGCAGCTTGCAATAAGTTTCTCTACGGGCCCAGCATTTTCAGAGGTAAAAACACAAACCCACTCAAATATTATTACTATTAATATGCAACCTGGTAAACCAGTAAAAAAAGTACAATGAAATGCTAGGTTTTGCCTTCAGCTGCAAACAAAGTCATCCATTAGATGGTAATGTGGGTATTTCTGCCACTCACTCTAAGTCCCAGTGGGGTTGTTTGCTGTCCAAAAAATCATATTCTAGTTTGTATTCTCAGAGTTGCTTTAAAAATAAATGTAATAATAGTGAGCATCATGACTATAATACTACAGTGTTTAGTTTACGAAAATCTGCAAATCAACATCCAAGGTGTGCTGTCACATCTGAGTTCAGTCACTTGCTATCTTACAAAATCCTACTCAGGTAAATTCTCCTTAGGAAAAGGATAGTGTTTTCTGTAGTTAGGAGCTGAAAACAACCAACCAAGTGACTAAAAAGACAGAAAAATACAGCAGCTTGACACAAATAGCTGATAAGAAAGAACCCCCCAGAATCCATGTTAAGAAAAGGACAAAATATTTTTGAGAAGGAAAATCACAGAATCATAGAATGGTTTGGGTTAGAAGGGACCTTAAAGATCACCAAAGACCACCCTCCTGCCATGGGTAGGGTTTCCTTTCACTAGACAAGTTTGCTCAGAAAATGAATGACAAGACATGAAATCTCAGTGTGAGCTTTGGAAAGTTAGGACGTCAAGGTTCAGATAAGTTTTTTATCCTTTTTTTTGTTTTTTAATTGTAATCTGTGAGCTGTAGAATAGTAAATCCCAGCTCATCATCCAAGAACCCTTACATCAAAGTAGCCACGATTTTAGTTGCTAAAAGTCCTAACTTAGGTAATCATATTTTTGTCAAATATACACAGGCCAGTGATAGAAGCCAATTTTCTCTCAAAATTAGTCTTAAGGATATTTGAATAGTGTATTTATTAATCTCTTTGTACTTTCACGGAACAAAGTTTGATGTCTCTTGTTGTGAAGACAGGAACTTTATTCTCAAGTATGGCTTTGAAATTTTATGACATTTTAGTGTTTTTCATTCGCGCTGTCGCAGTGTCCCACGAACGCCTGAGAGGCACAGACCGCAGGCCAGCTCAGTTGTTCACTGCGGCTGACGTGTATAAGGTCGGGGCTGCAGGACCGGGCAAGCGGCCTCCTCCCTGTGGGGCCTTGGATCCCCACACCGGCAACGGGACCAGGTGGTATTCCAGACGACCGCGGCAACCAGAAAAGAGTCAACTCACTTGAGGGGAAATAGCTGGTATTTTATTGAGGGGGAGTCCAGCAAGGAGCCCTGCACCTTTCCACACCCGCTCAGGAGAGCCCCCATCAGGGCTCTGACCCGGGCTTATAACCGGGGGAGGACCAAGGGGTGGTGACAACAGATCAGCCAATGGGGGTGTCAGAGGGACATAATGGGGGAGTTAACCTCGTAACTGGGGACGAAACACAAGGTTTGGGGGGGGGGGGGGGTCTCTCAGGCCCCAGCCTATCACTCGACGCCCTGCCTGGAACTTTCCAGAACCCAGGGAAGGGCCCCAGAGTGACAGACAGGGTGCCCAAGAGGGGAGAGAGAGGATTGACAGGGGCAGGTGAGGGAAGGGATGATTGACAAATAACAACTAGTTAAATAACAAACAACAGCTGGGGAAGAAACCATTAGGGAAAACCGGAGGGTACATAGGAACAGTCCATTATAAAAGTCCATATAAAACATATTAAACAGAATAAGACAAAACTTGCACCGCCACAGTAGGGTTTTTTTCCTGTTTTTCTGTTCTCTTTTTCAAACTTTCTCTTTCTTCCCCTTTTCATTTTAGGTAACAGAAATTTCATGTAGTGATCGTTTCTCAGTCTCTTTTCTTGTCCTTAGATAATAGCTGTGCTAGCTGTATCCTTTAAGGACTGTACTAGTACAAATTAAAAAAAAACCAACGACAACAGTAACAAAAAATCCCCATATATGCGTATGTATTTAATGGAAATAAAAGGTTCTTCACACATAAAAATCCATTGGAACCTTATCTCTATAGCTGGGTGACTGAGCTGATCTGAGCTTTAGGGTCCTCTTCTAAAATCACATGTTGCACACACAAAATCCCCAGGACTAGTCCATGTCCTGCTCCTAAAGGCAGCAGATGCTTCATACTGGAATTGAGTACACTATTGCCAGACTGTCCAATGATTAAAAACTACTAACTTCAATTTAAAAGAAATAAAATATTTGTGACCTTAAATGGGGCTACTCATATCTAAATCAAAACAAAGCTACTCACTTGTGCTAAGTGACATAAAAGATTGTATTTCCTGTTACGAAGTAGCTTCACTGAAAATGGTAGCCATTTTCTCAGAAGTTAATTCCAGGCACCTGTAATCTTAATGAGGTTTTTCCCTTTCAAAGAACAGTTGTACGTACGTGCCCGAATGCACACAACCTCTTCAGCCCAGAGCTGATAAAAGCATTTGCATGCCATAGCTCAAGCACATTAAAATTATATAACTGGTTGCTTTATTTGTTTAAATAAGATGGGGCAAATGTGAATCACAGTGTACTTCTTTCATTCAAGTTGATGTTTTGATCATTTGGAGGAAGAGAAACAAAACAAAAGAAAAGGATGGCAAACAAATGGTAAGGATTCATGAGGTATTTGATAAGACAGCAATGGGAAGTCAAAATAAAAGCATATTGTGGCAGATGGAAGGGATCTTAGTCAAGTTGTAACCTTTCTTCAAAAAAACTTAAAGGAAAAAACTAATTAAGGAGGAAATATATTTTTGTATACTCTTCATATATTTCATTCCAAATTGAGACACAAGAGGATTTATTTTCCACTGAAGATGGAAGATAAAAATGGAAGTCTAACTTTTTAATCATGGGAAAATAATTCATGATGAACTTGAGTCTTTTTCAGTTTGCCAAGTGTGAGACAAAAAGCCCAGCATTTGTAAGACTCAGTCATGGAATCAACTGAACATAACTTTTCATAGTATTCCTAATAAGGTGCTAAACAGTACATTTCATGGGAAATAATTCCTCCCAATGTCTTGAGTTTATTAGAACTCTGAGATTTTATAACTCAATACTGAAAAGGAGGGACAGAGGGATACAAACTGAGCTGACATTGTTAATGGCAGCGCAAGTAGATCATGTATTCAGGAACATGTATGGATCTACTGCCATCTCCCTAAGCAGAGTATAGGAGATGAACAAAAACTGGCTCAACCATTAAGGCTTTGCAATTCAAGCAACTTGTTTTTTTAAAAAAGTGCTCATCCAGTTTTTATGCAAAGATGAGTGATTTCACACTGCATGTTCATTAAATGCATGCAAATATGAAGTATGTAAACATATTTGGCCAAACACTTTCCCAGTTTGCCCTTTGTGTAACACCAATAAATTAGTTTCAAATTTGCATATTGTTATTAATCATACACCTTTCATTTCTCTACTTAACATTCATGTACAAATATATTTGTGTTAATACTCAGTGAAAATATTCAGGAAACTGAAATGTCCATGTGTTTCTTTTAAAAATAGCAATTTGTACATAGGAGATTTTAATTCTGATTTAAGATGTAAAACTAAACCACGCATATGTAAGAAAGAGCATCCAAACACCTTTTCTCACACTTATTTTCAAATATTGAATTATCTTCTCTCAGTGATTTTACCATGTGTTTTAATCATTAATATATATTTCCATTACTCCCATGTTACTGTGGGAGTAAGCTAAAGGTCAGCAATCTGGTCTTCAGTAAACTAACAAAGCAGGGGAGTACCTGAATATGTCACCCTCTATTATTTAAAGATCATATAGAATACATAAAACTGGCCATTTTGAGGACTGAAAAAAACTGAACTAGTAAGGTGAGAAATTGTTTGAAAGAAGTAGATTTTTTAAAAAAACCTGCACACTGTCTTTTCTTCTTGCTTCACAAACTTAGCAACCCTTTTTCTATTTATATAAACAGCAGAAGCCATATCCAAAAAAAAGGCAAGAGAACTGATTACTTACAAACACTGAACCTGAGTCACTAAGGCATTGTACTGTGTCACTTCATGTTGGTAAAAAAAAAAAAAAAAATTAGTAATGATAAGCAATAACAACAGAGACACAAAACAGAACAAAACCCTTTCAACTGAAGAATCATGTGGAAAAGTTATTAAAGGATGAAGTCACAGCTAAATACAATCAGCTTGTGAACTTCCACAGCTCATTGTGTTCAGTGCTGTTTGTACCACAGTGTGGATAATTTTAGTGCTGAACAATCTCTCCTGCATAAAACACTTTTAAATTCTACAAAAAGGCGTGCTTTATTTGTTACTGTATTTCCAGAAACATAAACATCTTTTTTTTTTTTTTTTTTTTTTTTTTTAATATCAGCAAGCAACCTTGGATCTGACAGCATAAAATTGATAAAGAATTGAATATTGGAATGTAGTTTCTGCCTGGCACCTTCTTTCCTTTTGTTTGGTTTTGGGGTTTTTTATTAAAGTCTAGATGGAAACAGAATTTACTACTCATCCCTTTAGTCTGATCAGTCTTCTTTCACTTCTCTCCATTTTGCCTCCTTTTTTAGTGCCTTGCTCAAATTATCACTTTTTTTACAGTAAACATCATCATCAAAGTAATCTTACATACAAGATATCAATCATACAGTTAGGCTTCATACAGGCTTCAAAAATAATTACTTTCCTTTTTTGGAGAGAAAAAGTGATCATAAAATGAAATTGGAACAAAATACAGTAGATCAGTGTTTGTTGGAGCTTTCAGCAGTTTTGCTGAATTACAGAAAATATCTATACAAAAGTACATATAAATTGGTATTTCTTTAAAACTACCCTCCATACACAAGAACAGAAATGCACAGAAATACTTTCCATCACTCAACTAGAAGCTTATACAATAGGCAGGATACAGTTGTATACAACAACAGATCCCATCATAAAGTATGAGTACTAAAAATCTTTCATACAATTCTGAAAAAGTAACATGGGTCATGATTTTTTTTTGCTAGGAATAGTTGTGATCATAGTTAGTACTCTCCATCAACAGGGTGATGTTAATTTCCTTCAGCAGATACAAATAATTTATGAAGACAAGCTTTTCTAAGGTATTATCTTTTCTAGAGCTTTACCTCCATTACTTTTCAAAACACAAGAAAAGACTTAGAGCACCTCTTCTGGTTCACAGAATCACAAACCTACCTCACCTTTCTCTCCCAGTCACATCTTTTCTAAACAAGTAATTTGACTTTCATGTTGCCCAAGTAACTAAAAAGCAGTGTTTTGTTGTTTTCAGATAAAACACCACAATTAATTCAAGAGTAGGTTACTGAGATGCCATTTGAACCACTGCAAAGATTACTGGAAAACAGAGGCCACTTAAAGAAAGCTATATTAGTCTGCATACATAATTCTGAAATATGTGGAATCCTTTTTTAATATTGATATCACATTACCACCCCACTTTAATACACAACCACCCTTGTTCTCATCTGTGTGCTAAAACAGAGTAACTGCCCAATGCAAAACACGAAGAAATAGTCACATGAAGAACAGGAAGGAATGAGGCTGTAAAGCAGATAGATTGCACAGCAGCAAGCTTATGGAAAATCTATTAAGGATGCATGGGATGTCAAAACATGTAACATAACCTTGGTGCTTTTAGGTATTTTGTATGAAAGCAAGTTTATGCCACCAAGCAGTGCCATTCAGCTCTAGAACAAGAGTCAAGGCAACAGAAACTAAACCAGAAGTCACGCCCTAGGAAATGAGCTAGGAACTGAAGTCACACGTAATCCTTCCAGCACTCAGAAATAGACATAGATGTTAATGAAGTTCCCAGGGCTTAGCATGAGCAACATAACTATAAAATTGAAAATAAAATCATCTCATGTTAATTCTGCAGAAGACTTCAAGCTGAAACATATAAATGGGGTCTAAACCAGTAGTTAGCTATGAAGCAATACTTCAGAATGAAAACTACCGGCATTTTAGATAATGAGGGAACTCTGCTTCTGTGGCAAGTGCTAATGCTAGCCCAGGTAGGTTGCTTCTCAATTCAAAGTTCAAACTAGCTCCCCTAACTAAATGTAAACTTCCATCTTGAATACATCTTCATAGATGCATTTAAGTACTGCAGTGACAAGCCAATCTTCCCGTTCCCTCTCAGCGGTAACATCATTTCAGATAGGTACTTCAAAATGATTATTCTACCCTCCAAGGAAAAACTCAATTAGCCTTAGGGCCAGGTGGTTTGAATTTGGCACCACTCTGTGTCTTTGCCAGTAGAGATTCCTCAGAAAAAACAACATGTCATGACAGACTGTGTCCTGGATGCACCCCACTACAGAAATCCCAGGCCATATGGAAGCAGCACGCTTTCCCAGAGAGAACTTCACACCATGGTTCATCATCAAAAAGTAAGCAAGAGAAAAAAGAATGGCTAAATTAAACCACAGAGCAGTCTTAACCAATGACTTTGGGATCAAGTGAATGCCTTGGAGTCAGAAGCAATGAGCTGTGCAAAATATCTGAAGTGTAAAATTTTCTTGCTTCAAAGTGTGATTTTCTCAAGAGAGAGGAAATGAAAAATGTTACTTCCTGGTTGCTTTTACTCTTCCCCACCCATCTCACTCCCTCTCCCCATTTTCCCCAGCTTTCTACTTAAAATATTTCTTGTCAATAGCAACACACTAATGGCATTGCACAAGTAACTTGCAGGACATTGCCTGGAACGGAGCTTATGATGTTGGTTGCCCATCCTCAAGGGTGAACTGAGACAAATAATTTCAGAACAGGCTACTAGTATAAGACAAGGAATATAGTCCACAATATGCACATAAAATTAATTTATTTGCTTATCACAGAAGAGTAACAGATCATTCCTTGTATATACATTAAATAATAATAAGAGACACGATCCAACTCTTTTGCATGAACTCAGCTCTGGGAAGTCTCCCAGGATGATGGATGCATTTAAATGTTCTTTAGGAATATATTTGTGATATCAGAGACTGAAAATACAGATTTTAAAGCCCATCTACTACTATCCCTAATGCTATGCTACTTTAGTAGAAAAAGAGGTAAAAACTGAGTATATCCTGAATATATTTGTTGAATATCTGGCCTGGTAAAATACATTTGGCTATAAAGTTAAGTTTAGGTGGAAAATCGAAGGAATCAATGGTTTTGCAAGAATATGAAAAAACATAGAGGGAAATCTTATAAAATAAGGATTCTTCTATGCACTGAATGTTTAAGATCAAGCGCTGGAACTATTGCCCATTTGGAACTGGAATAAAACTGATATTTGTATGTTTTAATTGTGTTTTAGCCTTTCAGTATTTTAGCACTGGGAACCAGATTGCATTGGATGGCACAGTTACTTGCAGTGAAAGGGACTGTCATAACAAATTTGATGGCAAGCTGGAAAATGGAACTGATCTCCCAGTCAGTGTACTACTTTTATGATGCTTCCAGTATTTCCAGTGAAGCCAAGGAGTGTGATCCAGCCACAGTATTTTATGTCCAATTCAGCAATGTGCAAAGATACTGTTCTCTCTCCAATGGTTAAGAGGGTATATCTTTGAGTCAAAGTATAAAGCTAAAAACGAAAGCAAATTATTACTGCTTTTTACTTTATGTTTGTATTCAATATAGCTTGATTACTTGAAAGGAGTTGTAGCCAGCATATTGCAGTACGAAACAATATCATGAAAAATACATGTCTTTTAATGCAATGGTTGCACCGACAGTTTGTCACAAGCAAAATCTGCAGAATCAACACATAGATAAAATAAACAAGTCAAAACTTGAATTATCTAATACAGCATTGTATATTTTCAACAATCCATATTCTAATTTCATGCACATAAAGCAGCACTGTAAATTTTTTGGTCCTGCCTTCATAACACTTTGTTTCCAAGGCCAGCTGTAGCACGTTGTGATCCATCCTTTCTAACATCCATGACAAAACACACTATTATGCTATTGCTGCTTTTCCTAAGCTATTAGAGGCTGCATCACTTTTAAAAAATAAGGCTGACAAGAATATAATAGAAAAAATGTTTTTACCATTACTGGTACACACTTTGTGTTTTTCAACTAGGAAAAACAAAATGACATCACATTATCATTATATATGCTGCTGTCTCCCAGGATGTCCTTCAGGTGTTATGGTACCCTACAATGAGCAAAAGCAAAATATTTCTTTTTAAAGCTAGCAGTCTATTCTGTAGAATATATTTTCCTCTTTACAAGCCAGCTGGCAGTTCACTGGGAGAATACTTATTATAGATATATGCTGACAGTGAATTTTAGCTTAGATGTTGGCTAAGTAGTCCTTCCAAATGTGTTAATTTTAGTTTCAGTTCCTTTATACTTCCTTTTCATAGCTGATTTTTTTTTTTTTTTTTTAATTTCATTGGAATTTGAGATACCAATAGAGATGGGTCAAATTCCAGATCAAATCCACAGGAAAGCCAAATTCTTGAATTACATAACGGCTAAATTGTTTTATTTTATTCTTAATCATATCAATATAAAAAATAACCACTGCAGGAAAACACTATTTTTAGAATTACAGTAGATTTAACATAACAATTGCTTGCTTTTCCGGTTTACAATATGAACTTTATATGAGTATGACAGACATATTAAAAATTTATCTTCAAATAAAATATTATAAATATTTTCTATTTCTTCGGGATGCAAAAATGCCTCTTTTTTTTTTAATATTACTGCCAAAGAGGGAGAGGACAAAACCTAAAATCTTTAGCCACTTCGAAATTAAACCGTCAGACCATCAGCTACCTAAAATTAATACAGCTTTATTGATGGCAAGATTTTCTTTTCTTTTTTTTTTTTCTTTTTCTCCAACTGACAAAATAGAGCAATTAGGTTGCAGTGATATTTTAGGAAGATGATTGCCTTCTTAACTCTTAACACTGCACGAAGGGCTGCCTGTCTGATAAAATCCTATAGTAACGTTTTATTTACATTTTACATCTTACTGCTTTTTTGCCTCTTGAATATTTTTAAATGAATGTTGAACTCTCATTCTCCTTAACAGGATTTCTGACCCCTGGGTTATTTTAGGATTATAAAAGAGAGACTGTCCCATACTACACCAAAATGCTGTAACTCAATGATATACCACGTCTGATCTAATGTAGAATAATTAAGGTAAGTCAGTCTATTAAATTTTTCTCATATGATGATTCAGGTAAGGTACATTTACAGAACATTTAGGCTATCAAATATTAGTTTGCTAAATCCCATAAAATATTTCTCCAGCTATTTCCCTGCAAAAGATTTGAAACTAACTAAAATTAGCTGATAATAGTTGTAAATTGATGTATCTTGCATCGCCT
Source organism: Hirundo rustica (assembly GCF_015227805.2). Lineage (NCBI taxonomy): Eukaryota > Metazoa > Chordata > Aves > Passeriformes > Hirundinidae > Hirundo > Hirundo rustica. Next base: position 66,293,397 of record NC_053451.1, read on the forward strand.
CTCTTTACCACTTTTTAATGCTTAGGACTCTGATCCATCACCAAAGAAAATATAAAAGCAGAAGTTAATAACATAACTGAACTTCTACTCTGCCTTTCATCCAGGATCCAGAATACTTTACAAATATTAATTAAGTTTCACAACACCTTTGTGTGACACCAAAGCATCGGTGCTGCCATCAAGAAATCAGTAGATATTATTTCTTTCTTTATGCATAAAAACTTGTTTTCAGCTTAAGGCATTGGTTAAAGCATGCAAAATGAGGTATTACTTTGCCATTCAAAGGCAAAATGTCAGATGTAAAGCACATAAGTCACCCCAACAAATGGTACCATTTTAATTCTGAAATCGATATTATCCACTCAATTCTTTGCTGAAAAATGTAATTTGGGCAAACCAGTGTCTCCTTAGCACATACTTCTTGTAACTGTGTCAAATGCTACATCAATTCTTTGCAATTAGACAATCTTGGACTATAATTACAACTCTTGCTATAAAATGGATTTATTGTATGGAAAAAAAACTTCATGCACTACAAACAACAACCGTCAAAGAAATTGCTTTCTCACCTCCAGAAACTGAATTCTGCTTTTCTAGAATATGATTGAGCTTGCTAAATTTGTTTGTAGTAGTCTATACTAAGGTACTTTAATTATTATTTATAATGGGATGAACTCTACTATAGGTATTTCTTTCCACTCCCTTCAGTGAGGGTCAAGAGTGGCAAGCACAGATGTAGATGCCTACATTGAGTACTTCTATGCTACATCAAATTAATTCCAGCCCGTGTCGTGTTTTGCAAGCATGACAACATTTAAAAGGCAAACATTAACTAGTTGTCCATTACAAATCAGTAACAATATAGCAATAAAGTGACAGTAATATAATGCAACTATATAAGTTATATGATACTATTTTCTCTTCTAGAGTTTTGTGATTCTTCCATCTATCTCTTTTTCTTGGTACTTCATCTATCTCTTTCTCTATCTCTCAATTTACGGCTGCTTTTGTACTTATTTCAGAGTTTACAGAATGCTTCTCTGACTCTTGTTTCATGCCTTGTGCGTTGTGTGATGGCATGCAAATGAAACAAATGCTGCAAAGCTTCTGTATTAATGCAGAATTCAAGTTGTTTTTTCTGCATTCGAGAGTCATGCTTTATGCAGCTTTCAAAACTGTTCAGAATTATATGAAACAGAAGAGGAATTGACAAGCTTGGATATTTTTCCAGAAGTGATGCAAAATTACCCATTTCTAACATCAGTAGTTACAAGAAGTGACTGAAATGCAGCTGCTCTTAGTGTGATTACTGTCACAAGTGATGCTGGAATTCTGAGGCAAGCAAAAAGGAAAATATACAACACATGAAATTCATCACATTAACTTCAGACACCTGCACTGTACATAGTTGTATTTGAGCTGGTTTAGTAGACTCCCTTTACAATCAATGAAGAAACTTGAAAGTTGTGATTCATTTTCTTCAAAGGGAGAGATGTGTCTATTACTCTTCATTGACTTTAATGGGAGTCCAGCCAAATAGCTCAGATAAAAACATCTACCCCACAAATGTGTGAAGTGGAACATATCCCTCCCACTGATATTGTTTGGGTATTTTATAGATAATTACATTGCCTCAGCAGCTATTCCACACCTTCATAACACAGAGCAATATCTATACTGCCATTACGATATCAGCAAAGTCTCACTACATCTTATCAGTTGAAAAAATTATAGGATAATGTAGTAAAGAATATATGACTCTGTATACCATCTTGATAGCTTAAACATCCTGTTTATTAAATTCTAAAGCACTCTTAAAGAGCACATACTTTTCGGTCTCTGCAGGCCTGGCTTTCTCAGGTATTGCATATCTAAAATGAATGCAAACACATTAATGTGTCTATAAACTTGTTCAAGGATTTAAGCAAATGCAGGCATATTGAAAATGCGTAAAAATCCCATTGTGCTCTTTCCCTGTGCAAATATAATTTCTTGTAAATTATAAACCCCCAATCACTTCTTTATTTTAAGTATATTTTCATTATTCCAATAATGTTGTACTCATCCTTGAAGTGAACAAAACTCCTTTTCACCTGTCTTACTATGCAAAATTTTAACATTCTGTATAGACACTATTTTAACATACTTTCTCTTCTTTGTCCACAAAGACTCTATTTCCAGCAATATTAAGTAGCTGACAGATTACTTTGGGATTTTAGGTGGTCCTTGTTTTAAGTGACAACCTTCACCTTTTTTCCAAAACACCTAATCACTGTCCATTTATACCTGTTTTTTATATATATTTTTTTACAGAAATAGCTCCTAATTTCTTCTAATCTGATGTGGGTTTTTTGTTTTTTTTTTCACTGCATATACTAATTCTGCATGTCTAGCTATTTTGGATACTGTCTCAAAGTTGCTGATCACTGCAGTTAGGACTGTCCTTTGTAACTTACATTCATCAGTGTCACTCCAAGTTCAATCATCAAATGCCAGGCAGTAACTCAGAAACTATTTTCTTTTTTCCTCAACTGTTACTCTTGTATAAACTAATCCCACATCATGTACACACTCCTGCAGTATTTTAAACTCCAACCTATGATGCTAGGCTCTTTTTCTATGCATAATATCTGTTCTATAAAATCTCTGAGGTATCATAGGTTGACAGTAATAAAAAATACCAAAATGTTTACTTTGTCAGCCCTATCTGTAAAATATAAAAACCAAAAATTATCATCATTTAGATAAAACTGAAATAATTTTAAAGCCTTTGAAAAGTTTTGGTAGAAGGAGTAGGCTTTTTCCAAATTTAAATGTTGCTGTAGTCAAAATGACACAGAATGTGCAATAATGTGTTTGTTTTTCAGATACTGTAGGTCTGAAGAGATTTTTTTTTGTATACTTCAATTATAAAAACATTTAAAACATACAAACTTGTGCAATTTTTATTTTAATGAAGATGAGAAGTTCATTAACGAAGATAAATATTTCATTAGATGTTAAATAAAACAAAGAGATTTTTTGGCTTCTCTCAGCACAAAATTCCTTTGAAAGATTAATTAATACATGCAAATTATGCAAATTAGACCCATGCAAATATTTTATGAAGACAATTAAGGGAACCATTAATTACTGCTTTTTTTGCTTCAGTGAGATTCATTCATTTAATTTTAATTTCACTTTAACTGTTTTGATGTATAATCTTGCAGCTAAGAACTTTATCTTTCCTAGTGGGTCACTTAAACTTATAAATTTCATCAAGTGAGCAGCAACAGAAATCTGCAAAGATATTCTCTGGGCTATGTTTAGTATCAAGAGAAATTTTTGACACAATGTACTCCTAGAAACTGCAAAACTGGAAGGGAATGTGAGCTCATTCTTGGACAAGGTTCAACTGCTGGAAAAGCAATTAATTTGCTTTGGCTGTGCTAATATAGGGGAATTAGAAAGTGTGACACAAGACAAATAGAAATAATTAGTTCTCCAAAATGATGTTCTCATTAATATGGTTTGAACAGTAGAAATAAAAAACATTATTGTGGCATGTCTGCATTCTGTCCCTAGCCACAGGAGGTAGGAATATGCAAGATACAGCATTTTTTCACCTTTGTAGTTTGTATGGTGGTGTCATTTATTTTCATTTTTTATTGTAGGTTTTAAAAAAGGCAAATTGTGGACCTGATCCTGTTATCTAAAACCTACTATACTTGCATAAAGCATGAGGAATCCCTACACTTCTTCCTGTGAAAAGATAAAGCTATATAAACATAACTGACTAGGCTTTTCACAACAGTACACTCAAGTTCCTAAATTGAAACTTTTATTTCAATATCTTTCATTTAAATCATATTTTATTACATGCAATACCCAAGGTATTATGTGTTTTTTCTGCAGTTTAAACTCCTGTAGTAAAAAGTCTGGTCAAGGAAAAGAGTTATGATATCCTCTCCAAATTTGATAACATAATTTTCTTTTTCCATAACATAATGAATATAAATACATGCATTTTACATAGTACATAGAGGTGGATTTTCACTTCTCTCCTTAACACTTACATCACTACAAAGCCAGTTTTCCACAAGCAGTGAAAATCACTAGCTGGCAGTCTGCAGAAACAGGCTGCTATAAGACTGTTAAGAACATCTGCTCACTTACATTCTATATTTCTTAGCTTGTTGCAGGATTAAAAGTAATGGAAGACTATGTGGACCCTTTAAAATATTAACTTCTCCCTCCCCTGCAGGTTTACCAAGTTCCAACTGAAGGCACCTCCTGAAGAAAGTTTTGCTGCCTACACACCTTTATCTAGAATCTGATATTAAACTGCAACAAATTGATATAATTTATTTTGTATTTCACTTTGATGGCAAATCTATAGAATCTAACCAAAATAGAGATGTTATCTTTAAGCACAAGGAGAGAAAATGTGGCCATGTGTTAACATTTTTTGAAAGCCGATTACCATAATTAACAAAATCCTTAAATGCACCTACCACAGAGATTTGGCAACATTGCCTAATAAAATTTCTAGAACTCACATTGTAATAATTCATTACAAAATCCTGATGTCTTTAGAGACATTACTGAATAAAAAGTTAAAATCTATGAAACCTTCCTATAGCTAGCTATTGCTTAACAGTATGGATATAATATGTCCATGTTCATAATTTGCTAAGAACGTGTCAAATACGTGGATGAATGAACATGATTCTTGCAAAATGCTGCGAAGTTGCCTTCCTTCTTGACCATCAATTCTGTTGATAGTCAGCTGATTTTTTAAACTTTTATTAAATGTGTCTGTGTTAATGACCTCTATACAAACAAATATTAGAACACCTCATACCACATCTGGTACGTTCTAGGCTAGCATTTTCTAAAAAGCTTTTGGCATTTAAATACTGATCCCTTTGCTAGGATCTTATTCTCCCTCCACACTGCTAACCTCTTTCTCAGTTTGACATTTTCCTTAACTTTCTGTTTTAATTTCTGAGGGCTACGATCTTCCTGACATTGTCTCTCTCTCTGTACTTTGCATCAGAGCAGTCTAATCCATAAACTGAAATTCAGTCACCATATCTATGTTGACAATTGACACGGCCCTTTGTACTCCAGGTCTGTTCCCTTCTGTCTGACATAAAACCTCAGTCTTCTTTTCTGATCCTCTGTGTGCATGTGTCGCTGCTCTGACAATCTTAAGTTTGAGAAAACAGAGCTGTTAATCATTCACCCCTTTTGATTCCTCCTCATCTTCCCCACTACTGCTACTCTTAGTCACTATGAACAACTCTTTTAATCTTCTCTGTCAGTAAAGTTCAAAATCAAGATATTCTGCTTATTTGAAACTTCTGACTCTTCATTACAACACTGTGTCTAAATTTATTCCCATAAAAAGTCTCTGCCCTTCATTCTCCTACCCCTCTTTCTAGCTATAAATTCACATGATATTTCTCTTCATATCTCACCTACTAAAGTTTCTGTCTCAGTTGTATAAACAAATTTGTATGGCAAAAATATTTTCCTACTCTGCTTCTTTGAATTGTCACTCTCTTCTAATTCCTTCACTGGCTCTTCCCTTTTAAGAAGTAGAAACACAGTACTTGAAACATTTTGCCTTACCCTTCACCTTGTGCATTACTCCTTATCAAAATGCTTCATACTGGAGTGATACTTCCAAAGAAGCATCCTCATATAGTGCTGTTAAGTTAAGAAGACCCTCATGCAATGCTTACAAGATGTACTCTCTACAGTCCTTCAGGTCTGAAGCCTGGATTTGCAGATGAGTCTGACAGAAAAACCTAAGATCAGGAATGTTGTTTGAATCCATAATTTGATGAGAATACAGTTTCATGGACATATTTAACTTCCCATATAAATCAAAGGCATTTACCAGCACAGTCACTAACATCTCATAGTCATCATCTCCCCTCAATATCTGTGTAAAGTTTTAAGGTAAGTGACATCATTTGGTTACATTCCTTCAATAACTTTAGTTTACCTGGTCATATGGGACAGTAATTTCCATACTCTTGTAGGGGACATAGGTAGGGATGATCACAACAAAAGATGTAATGAATACTATTGCCCCACTACTGGCAAGAGATCAGTTTATCTCTTAGAGGAAACACATTAAAATACTTTTTCACTTAAAACACTGCTGTTGCCCTAACATACTTGTTGACAGATTTACATTTGATGGCTCAGATTTAATTAAATGTTACATCTTCTTTGTGTTTTTGACTAAAACATTAAAAGGACAGGGTAGTAATGCATACATTCTTTCAGCTCCTGAAGCACAAACCAGCTCATACTGGTTTATCTTTACTTCCATGAGTAAAAGTTTAGCAGGTATTGAGCTTGTGTGTACACAAGAAAGCTGAAGAAAAAACGTTCAGTGTAACTTTGGGTTAGGAAGCTGGTAGAACCTACACTAATTAAATAATCCACTCTCCACTACTGTAGCTTCAAACCTTCAAAATGTTTTTATATAAGATGCTATAACCAAACTCATTTTATTTACATAGAAGCAACAGAATCTAGAATTTATATCAGGCCTTTTTTCAAAAGATCAAAACACAGGGTCAACTTGGTATGTAAGTAGCACTCATATAAAATCAAGAAATAATCAAATAATGCTAGGCAGCACATGGTGTATTTTCAAAGCTTTCTCTAACAAAGAAAAGACTTGGAAACACTTAGACCAGATGCACTTTGTCATTACCCTGATATTCACAGAGGTTAGCCATCAGTCTGAGCAAGTGCAGAGCAGGCACAGATGATGTGCTCCATGTATTCTGTTAGCATGGAGTTTTGGGACATAAATCCTGTCACTGATATTCAAGTTGGTAAATTCCATCTAGTTTTCCATATGTCTGTACAATGAGAAAGCATGACAGAATATATAAAAGGGAGGGCAAAACATGAAGGGCAGAATAAAATCTTTATCTCTTGCAAGATTTAGGCTCAGCCTGTGATATACCACAGATTTCTGATACATCCATGATCAAGCTCCTTAGCCCCTCTATATATAAAGATAATTGCTTTGTTCTGCATCACAGGAGTATTTCCTGATGTGAAGACTAAATCCATTAAAGACTGCAAAGTTGTTCAGATATTACAATGAAAAAAATTCTAGTAGATTTCCAGTTACTCCTGGCATAGCTCAAAACAATTTATCTGAGAGTGCCACAGGGCTGCAAATTGGAATCAGTGGCACAAATAAAAAGATAAGTATCTATTTACTAAAACTTATTTCAAGCAGAAACATTATAATAGATTAAGTTTCCTCTGAAAGTAAATAACAAAAATTTAACGAAGTAATTTTGGACTAGCTATTTTTTTGTAGATTTAAAAAATTAGTGTTTTCTCATGAATAATCTGTCCTTAAACAGTTTCTCAAAACTATTATGCACAAACATGCTTTCCTTCAGCTTGATGCCTAATTTTGTTTTTTTTTCAACATACTTATTTACAGTAGCAGTTGAAAAGAATTACACTCTTAATAAATACAGTCTGTTGAAATGTCTGCTAAAGACCAACTTTGCTTCTTTAGCTGTTTTTAAAATATGATTACCCTTGCAAGCTTCACAGGCAAAATGAATTGTTTGTTTCAAATCAAAAAGAAAAAGGAGACAGCTATGAAAAGATTTTACTGTTGAATATACAGATAGAAGTCAAAGACGTTCCAAAGAACAGAGAAAGTACTAGAATACGCTAAGACACATTAGCAAAGATCAGGGCTGCCATATCTGGGACCATTTACCTATTTTGCCAAAGAGCTGGTTTTGAGTCACAGATGGTAAATATTATCAGATCCTTTTGAAAGTCAGAGAGTTTGGGATTCTTTAAAAATAATTTAAAAAACACCCACATTTTTTTCACCCAGTTTGGCTTTTTCCTACCTCAGTCAAATGCTGCGTTAAATACAAGCTAGTCGACAAGTAACCAGAGAGCAAAATCTAGAGAAATTATCTCATGAATGTTTGTGTGCAAAAAGGATAGGAGTGGTATAGGCCTTTCCTCTAGAATTAAAACAGTGATAAATATATTTTTATTCAATATGTGCAATAAACTATGAATTTCCATTTAATATAACACAAGTGTAAAATGTTGTATGTTCAAAGGCATTCTAAATGAGCAAAAGGGTTCAACATCTGCTATGATTTGAGTCTTGTAAGGCTGCTTCCAGCTGCTGCTCCAGAAAGGCCTGGATCTTCTGGAGGTGTGATGCAGATGTCTCAGATGTACTGCAGCACCTCAAGTAGCACAAGTCATCTACATGCAGACAACCAAATAACTTTTTAAATAGTGTGAGAATTAATGTGAGGATAAGAATATCTAAACCTCTCTCTGAAAACCTCATTTCAGAGTTTCAGACATGGAGGGATAAGACCAAAAATTGATTACGACCCTTGGTAGATTAGCTCACATGGCTTGCTTAGAAATTTTTCCTTCTTTGATGCAGATGGTGGCTGATAATCAAAAAAGGCCACTGAATAGGATGGCAACCGTTCATATTTAATGTTTTAAGTCTCATTGAACCTGAAATTCAAGATTTGAAATCCAGCCTGGATTGGATGCTTCTTTTTATCTGCCCAAGCTGTAGCACCTTTCAAGGACATATGGACTCCCTGTTCGATAGATTTCTTGCTATGTGTGCTAAATAGATGACATAACTTGCTACTAGTTACTAGTAGCTAGTCTACATTACTAGTTCTCCGAAACACAATACTTTTAGAAGAACTGAAAAATATTACTGTTATTTTGAGTTGTCTCCCTCATTCTTCACACAAGTCACAGGGGAAGTGCATCTATTGGAAAAATCTCAAATCATTAAATATTTTGACATCTGTTGATGGTGAGGTCTTAAGGATTTAATAGAAGAATGCAACACTAATACTGAAAGATAAAATTCCTTTATATGGGTATAATACACAAACATCAGGAAATTTTAAATCTTTATAGGGCTTAAAAAACTGATGCCAAGAAACAATCCTCTTTATGACATATCGTAACAAAATATGATGTCACTTTCCAGCCATTGTCTAAGATGAAGTAAATGTGGTGGAGGGAAAAAAATATAAGAAAGAGAAGAAGAGACAGCTCTCTAGACACTGTATAGGCAAATGCTGATAAACAGCTTACAGCCCCCAGATCGAGCTCCTCAACCAGCCTCAGAACATTCAGGATTATAGATAAGCTGTGAATAAACTAGAAGTCCACTTTATTTATACCTGTTTCATAGTAGGCTATAGAAACACCATTTCACTGAAATGATGTTGTTTTAATCAATTTTTCATCCTGGTTTATAAAAAAAAAAAATCAAGCCTTTTATTTCTTTCTCTAAAAGGGAAAATGTTATTTATTTTTTAGCTGATGAGACTATGCTAGAAATATATGTTCTACTTGCCTGATCAGATTTCAGTCATCTTCAGAGGGAGAAAACAAAGGAAACAGAGTACTTATGGGAAACAAAAATACCTAGGATGGGGTTTTGCAGTGCCCATCCTTCCCAGGCAGCAAGACAACTGGGGTGAAGTCTATTAGGTAAGAATACATTCAGCCTATCCTTCCCTCTTTGAATAAGATGAATGAAAATGAAAGTCAAAACAATTCTATATAAAGTCTTAATAGCCTCTGGAGCACAGTGTGGAGTTTTAAAAATATTCTTATTGTCCTGAATTTTCCCACTTGACTCTGTTCATGCTTAGTCATTAATTTTACATACAGTTTCTTTAAAAGTGAACTAAAGCAGCAAGTTGGAAGAAAATCTGATTGATTAACCATTCATCTCCGTAGAAAAGTCAGGAACGTATTTTATTTCCATCAGCTTCATATATATACAGCTATAAAATGAGATGTAAGTTGCAATAGATAGCAATTTCAAATAAAATGTGAAAAATTTTATGTAAGAGTGTAAGTGTTGAATGAGAGTGTTGAATACCCTCTTGAGTACTTTGCAACATATATGTAACTGTATATTCATTCTGCGCTCTTCCTTTGCTTTTTGGATGATGGATAACAGGATTATGCACCTGTAAGTTTAAAGGTGTAGCTAACAATGACCTATGAACACTATGGAACAATTGTCTATTTATAGGTTACTGCCTGCAATCAATATCACCTTCTGTTTAAGTTAATCAATGTTGTTTTTAATTGATTAGTTTGGGTTGAAAACCTGCCAAAGCACTGACTCCTGGTCAGGGGGATACTTATTGCTGTTTGGTTTCCATGCATTGCAAGATAATTTCAGTATTTATCCATGGTCAATGAAATATGAAACAAAATAAATCTTTAATGTCTGTTTCCTCATCAAGTATTCCAGTATCAACAGTAAAAGACAGATGAACTAGCAAGAGATGTTTAAAATGTCTACTATAGAATCTAGGTTTAAAAGCTAAACTATATTGGATAGTCTTTCAAGCCAAAAAAAATCAGTAGAACAAGTGTCTTTAAAACGTGTGAACTAGTAAAGCTAGTAAGCTTAGGAGAAATAAAATAAAATATTTAAATTAGTGTGCATAGACAAAGCCAAGCTCTTTCTAAAATGTATAAAAACTAAGAGAACCTATTTTCAGAGATATATCTTCTGCAACAGTAATGAAATTCAAGGTGGTGCGCATAGATTAATGTTGTTGTTTATTATTATGTATATAATTTCATTGAAGTGAATAGCACTGTTCAGATGAATAATAAGTGCATGACCCTGACATTAATACAAGGTGTTACACAGTGAAGTCAAAAAAGCAGCTGAAGTTTAAGGCACTAATCAGAAGGAAAATGAAGCATTATGTGTTACTGTAATAAAAACAGCGTTGAACCAGCAAATATTTTATGAAGACAGAACAAAAATAACATAGAATCAGGTGGACGAACCACAGGGAGGTAGTAAGGCAGCTCCACTAAATGTCACTGAGGGTTAGACACTAATATTATAACAGTATCTCACCCTTAAGACCATCACTAGGTCTGAAAATAAATTTTCTTTTGAGCATAAGAGAGACAAAAGAGAAGAGCAACACAGAAAATACACTACCCTTTAGCTTCTATAATGGAACAGTGCACGTGCATACGTTTTCACCAATGCATCAATTTGTTTGACAAACTCTGGCATGCAGAGAAGGATCAATAACAAAACAGCAGATATTACTCCCCAGTGGGCCACTACAATGGCTTTGCTCCATTCCATTGTCTTTCCCACGCATTGCTCTTAGCTCAAATCGCTACTCTTACCTAGAGAAGTCCTAGAATAACCCAAAGAACAGTCACATTACAGAGACAGTCTTGTCTTACGTCTGCAGTTAACCAAAACTGTAGGGACTGAAACTACTTGTCTAACTGATCTTTAGAAATCTTCAAATGGAAAACCTAAGGAAGAAACCTGAAAATCAGACAGGTAAAAAGAAAATTGCAAAGTCTATCTGTCAGATTGCTCACACTTTCACAAGACATGTTATTTCACATTGGCAGACCTTCAAGGAGCTTCTTGACCCCTAAGCTGAATAAATTTTTATTGATAAATTAAATGAACATGATTAGGTTCCTTGTTCGGTTTTTTTTCTTTTTGTTGTTTTTTTTTTTTTTTTTTTTTTGGGTCTTTGTTTGTTTGCTTGTTTGTTTTTTTGTTTTGTAATCTGGCCTAATGGAATAACAGGCTAAGTGGCCTAAAAATCACTGAAATTTTCATCTCCAAACAGGTCAGTCCACTGTACTGTCACTGCTGTCTCACAGAACCCTTTTATATTTCTATGGGTCTAGAATAGTCAGCTGTTTGTTTCCATAAACACCCTAGCTAAGTAGCAGATGTTTCCTTGGGCAGTTATTCAACATATCTAGAAAAAAAAAATCCCTTTGCCTTCCAGGCTTCTGACAGCTTTGTTTCCAGCTCCTGACTTCTTTTCCCTGCTGAAATGTTCAACCTTTATAGCAGGCCTGCACAACAGGTGGGCCATGGGTCTCTTGCAGTTTGAAAAAGCATTTGTTTGGCCCTTCAGCTGCTGAGAAGCATCATGTACTGTTTGATTTGCCCAGCTGCCAAGAGCCAGCAACAAGATGTCCAGCAGAAAATGCATATCTCCTGGCTTGTCACTGATGCCTCAGAATGCATGTACCTCCTAGTCAGCCACCTGGTCAACCAGCAGCCACATGGCTCCAGATCATACACACACACACATTGCCCTGCAGGTCAAGGACGTGACATATTAAGAAATATTTGGGATATTCAGAAGTAGTACTTGGCAGAGGAGGAGGTGAAACAGAGGTGGAAGGAAAATGAGAAAGCAACAATAGAGGGGAAGCTGAAACTGTGTTGAAATGGGTCAGCAGAGAAGAAGGAATGTCACACGGGAAAATGAAAATGCATTTTCATTCTGCAAATGACCTGATACATTCATTTGAGAATTCTGACTCTATACTAAACCCAAGCACCTTTCTGCTAGAAGTCCCATGCAATAATAAATGAGTAACAACAAATCCATAGTACTTACTAAGTGTTGATAAAACCAGAATAACTGATGAGCAAGTGTCAATTGAATAAAAACGCAGAATTTACAAGTTGGTATACGTGAGAGACATTTAGCAGTTCCAAGAGTTTTTATAACAAAAAAAAAAGGCAAGAAAAATCTTGGTAAAATGTATAAAGAATCAGGTGCTTTCCTTAGGTTTAATAAATTAATACTTTAGAGAACATATGGCCATTGTTTTATATGGCTTTATACAGACAGATGACCTCATCTTTAGGCAGCTATGGATGCAAATGGAATTGCTTTTGATAAAGAGGGATGTGAAAAGGAACAGACAGAAATGCAGAGATAGGAGATAGAAGCTCTAAGACAAAGATTCCGTTATTGAAAGGACTCTGCAGATAAAAGAAATGTGCTTAGCACTAGTTATCATAGTCAATATGATGCAGAAAATAAATGAAGAAAAGACTAAAGAGAAGACATTTTAGTTTAATGTTCTGCAAAGAACACTGATGTCCCTAGAAAAGAAATAAATGTTCTGTCATTTGAGGATATAAAACTATTTTTTAAAAATCATTAGTTAATTTGAGAGTAGCCCTGCACTGGAAAATGTATCCTATCTACGATTAGCAGCCAACAGTATTCTTCTCTAAGTCTACAAACATGAACTCATAAAAATACTTAAGATTTACAGAAATTAGGACAAGAAATCAGATGTGAAATAAGGAAATTGGAAATAAGGACAGAAATTGTGACTGGGGAAGTGACTGAGACTGGCTAAATACATACATAGAAACAGGGAAACCAGGACACTGGAAAACACTGTGAAATGGAGTACTAGAAAAGACTGGCTGATGATAACTGAGACTGAAGTTGAGGGACTGAATTATTTGCATTAATAGACAAGAACAGAACCCAGTGGTTGAGAATAGAAGGAAAGATAGGAGTCAGAACACAGATAGGGCAAGAAAGTCAAGCAAAGTCATTCGAGGGTTCTTAGAGGCAGAAATATGAGGTTTCTTAGAGGGTAAATCATGATAAGTAACTGGACATTTGGCATATGGATAGAATGTTATGAGTCAGGATCTTGATTAACAAGGATATTAGGCAGAAGAATTCAAAACTTTAGGGGCTGGAATTATGACTGAATATAAAAAGAAATGCATTGAAAGGTGTGAGGGGAAAAAAAGGGCCAAGAAAGAAATTAGAAAACTTGAAAGTTTGAAAGTTGTTGCTAAGATTGATTGAAAACCCAGAAATGAGGGAGAACCAAGAAAAAGAAAGCTGGATGGAAACACTGTTAGAGGTGATACAGGTTGCAAGAAATATGAAAGGAAGATTCTGTGCCCAAGAGCACGAAATGTATCCTAAGACTATCTATCTCAGCAAGTATCTGTAAAACTGCCCTAGCAAAATGGTCATTCCTAAGGCCACAATGCTCATATCCTGGTATTACAGTTTATCAGTTTCTTGGTTAGCTTCATCACTGTGAACTTAAGATTCAATTCCATATGGTTTTCAGATGTTGTCTCACACTGAAACTTCTGACTTTGTAGTTTACTTGTTAAGAAGACAACCCTAAGAGATGGTTACCTAGGACATTAGTGAAGCAAAGGCCTCAGCTGTTAGGAAATGACAAAGATTTAATATATGAAAAAAAATTTAGATAATAATTTACAACTATTCTGTAAAGCATGATGTCTAATTATGGAAAAATTAAATATAAACCAAGTATTTAATATATGAAAAAAAATTAGATTATAATTTACAAATTATTCTGTAAAGCATGATGTCTAATTATGTAAAAATTATATATAAACCAAGTATTTTATAAAGCATTAGAAGACATGCTGAGCACTGAAGATAAAGAAAATATTAGATAGATATCCCTTTATTCACTTATATTTTTGTCCCCTGTACTGAATGAGACAAGGTACTGTGAAAAATACAGCATCTAATCATATAATTAAAGATTGTATCATGACACATACACAAAGACAGTTGAACAAAGGTGAAGAAGACAACCTTAATTCTACCATTTTCTTATTTTGGAATGCTTGACTTCATAGCCTTGATAATGGCCTTTTCCAATAAAGTTTTTGATCTCATAAAAAATATCATCACATATTTCCACACACTTTTGTCCAAGATTTATATGTCAGAAATAGAACTGTGTGCAGTAGCTTCACAGAACCACCAAAAGTTTCTCTTCATTGTGGAAGTCCTTCAGATACCCATCTTTCAAACACAAATATAACAAGAAAGAATTAAGGACTATCAATTGCTGAGATTATTATGTGGATTTTGCTTGTTGAAAAATAGATTAAACAAGTTTCAAACCAACGCAAAAACAATTTTAGCTTAGGTTTCAGGGCAAATGACTAAAGCTGTATATAAGCATTTTTCATTAATGTGGAAGGCAACTGCAGGGCAGCTTTCCCCTAATATTTGGGCAGCAAAATGCACACTTGGAATGGGCAAATTTAAATAATAATTTCTTTCTTGTTCTTATTCAGTAGTCTTCAAAGGCTTTACAAGGACCTTCACAGAGGACCAGTGTGCTGAGTTGCTGTTATTTTCTTTCTCTGTTTCTGGATCTGTTCAACATCTCTGTTTCCTACCTTGTCCTTTCTAGGAGGAGAAAAAGACAGATGGCCTTGGAAGGTTTTGTGCGCATAGTAGCTGAGTGGGTCTTTCTCTTACAGAAGGAAGGTATAATCTGAAACCACTTAGCATTACACTTAACTGAATTGTTAATACGAGCCTAGAGAACAGGTTGAGAACTAAAGAAAGGGAAGGTGTCAGTAGGAAAGGGCTTAGAAAGGGTAAGTTCATTTTGCTAAGGGACAGGGAGAGTAGATAACAGACACGTCTGGAGGAAGGCTGATAATGTGCTAGAAGAAAAAAAATCACAAAACCATTTGTGAGCAATTTGGGAAAAGGAACACATGACAGTAACATGGCAAGGAAAGAATGGTCAATGGTGAAGATGGTGCAAAACTAGAATGCTTTTAGAGGATTTCAGATAATGTGTAAAGCAATTGGTCTTTAAGTAGAGTGAAAATGAAAGTACAGGACTTGGGATGGAAACTACTGGGAGATAGAAAATTGGGAATCTGGAGTATATAGAGGAAGAGAAAACATAATAATATAGGCAGGCAAATACATGGTAAGTAACCAGATGAGAAAAAAAAAAAAAAATCAATGGAAATAGGAAAGTAAAAGCTGCAGTAAATGTCATTGTTCTAGTGGTTAGTAAGAGGTCTGTTAACAAAACAGTATATAAAAGTCAAACATTAGCTTTGTATGGTACCTTTTTGTGTGGGATGAGGGGGTCTTGGGAAACCGGATTGGGAGCTAGGCATAGGCATCTAGTGAACCTACAATATGTATGGAGAAGAGGATAATCTGCTTTATTATTATTTAAAACAGAAGCAAAGAAAACATATAAAACCAGTGTCTTCACCAGTTCCTAATAGCTTAGTAATCTTTCTATTGCTCAAAAAAACCCCAAAAACATAAGTGCATCTGAGACTCAAATGTGAATTATTAATTATGATTATTTGTTAACATATTATGGATATTGCAACAAACTGTTATCTACTCAGTATTTAAAAAACTAAAACACAACCCTAAAATACCCTTCATTGCTTCTTTTTATAGTCTTGTATTCAAATTCCTTTTTATTATTGCACCCATTTTACAAAAGACTTTACATACACTAAAAGTGAATCTAAATGAGTGCTACATGACTAAAAAATAGAACAGAACACACCCCCTTATTGACAAATGCAATTATCTTCTACACTTAAATTACTTCTATTCTTTACTCTTCAAAGTGATACTTAAAAATAGCAACATTAGATATAACTTCAAGTTGACAAGTATCCATTTATTTATAATAAATAGTAAACAAAATCTTTAGTTTTAATTATGATTTTCTTGCATAAAATTTTCTTAAATGCTGAAATTACACTTTGTACTTCAATTATACCACTTCCCTACAGAGCACTGCAGCTTTCCTACCTTTGTTTGCTTAGTTATAAAACCACGTAGCATGCTCAACACAGTAAATTGAAAAATGTTCGTGGATAAAAAGACTGTTAACCCAGGCATCCTTAGATACTGAGACACAGATATATTTTTGAGAGGCATAAGAAAGTATTTCCCTAGTAAGTATTTTTTCCCCAGAACCTGAAAGATGCAAGAGGTGGCATTATGTTTTTAATTATGGAATATACTGTATCTAGAATAGAAGAAATATTTGTATATGATTTTTTTTTTATAGTGCATACCAAAGTGTACAAAATATCATTTACAAAGAAAATGTAAGGACACAATTGAAATTTTGTATAATTGTGACAATATGGTCTTTGTTGCCCCAAACAAAATCCAAGAAAAGCAGCATAAAATGTTTCAACCATTGGAAAGCTTTTGTAGAGTTTTGCAGGTAATGGGCCCCATCTGTACTGAGCATGCTTTAGTCCAGTGCTGCAGGAATTAAGTGGTTCTTTCCCTGCAACTCTTTTTCCTCACTCCTGCCTACAACTGTCATGCTGAATACTGAAATTGGAACAGAAGCTCTCAGTGCTTCCCTCCCTGATATCCAGGCAGGTACACGAAAAGAAAGGGAAATGTACAGAAACCAGTAGGGAATGTGAGCCTGACCAGGGAGACAGGAGAAGCAGACACTACAGACGGAGATGTGGTTTGCAACAGGGATGGCTGGTAACAGGGAATGTTAATGCAGCTCTTGGAACAACTGGGTAAGGAAAGGAAGCAACAGGAAGGCTCAGACAGAACCAGGGGGCTGGGGGTCACGGAGAAAGAGCGAGCCTGTAATTAAGGAAATAATAAGGGTGGCATGAAACTAAGTCCAGAAGTGAATGCTGGAAGAATGTGAAGTTGGGAAAAAAGAAGAGCAATTTAATGTAGAGCAAGGAAAATAGTCAAATTAGCAATTGACAAAAGGTGGGATTCGAGGGAGAAGGAAGGCAGAAGGAACTGCGACAGATATAAAGGGATACGTAGCAAGGGGGACACAGAGAAAAGGCAGTTTATGGCGAAAGGAAATCCTCCTTCCAATATTGGAAATGAACACAAACGGTCCAGACATTTGGCATGACTTGACTGCTCTTAACTGTTTCTTGAACTATTTCTGAAGTCTGTCACCCTATAATGACTGATTTACATTGAAATTATGTTCCTACAGTTATATTTGCATTGTAGGGTTACATATTGCAGTAGATCTATAAGTTCTGAACTGCTGTATGATGACTGAGCTGAATATATTAAACTGTAAGACATGAAAACTGTTATTTCTTGCTTCTTTCCTCTTTCTTAAAACCCCTCTGCTCTAGTAGTATTTTGAGAGTCCAAATAGATAGAGGAAATGTCAGAAATCAGGTTGCCTTTGCAATATGATTCAATATCACAATCAGAAAACATCATGGTCCAGTCTTGAACTAAATAATCATCTGTGGATTTTAGTTTTGTTTTTAATGTGCATCAGCTTGGACAGGTGAGTCAAGGAAAAGTCATTACTGAGAATGTCTCCTGTAAATCCCTGATTTCACTTATTGCAAAAATGGAAATACATGAAATGAATAGAGAATAGCTGGGAAAGAATGCAGAATCATTGTTCAAAAGCTGAAGTGCTGTTCCTACATAGTGTGGGAAAAAAAAATCCTTTAGAATACATGCTTCCAAATTTGTGCTGCTCATAATATAAATATCCAACTTGATATTTCAGCCTATGAGCTAGACTGAATTCAATAGGAACAATGATTTGATTACACCTGAACGCTTCTGCCAAAAATGCAAATTATCCTGAAAAATTAGGTCCTTGATATTCGACAGTTAAGCAATATGTCATCTTTATCTGTATTTGACTGTTTCCCAGCTATCAAATCGGAATCCTCCAAATTTCACTTCCTTGCAAGAATGCTCTGAAGATGGAGCAATTAATGTTTGCAATGAGTGCAAGTACTGCAGCGACGAGTGCAGCAGCACGGCCTCCCAAGAAATTAGAAGTCTGGTTTAGCATCAAAAGAAGTAACAAAATGTCTGGATTATAACAAAATTAAATAATGGCTGAATTCTTACCAAATGAATTATATCGAATGGTGCTTTGAATAACGAATACGTTTTGCAGGAAGGAAGGCAGGATTCTGGGGTAACAGACCTCGTAATGTATTCACTTCCCAGGCAACATTTAATCTGGCATTTTCCAACTTCTGTGTTACTGAGTTTGTGCATAGACACAACTTGCTTTAAATGTCTTTGTTTATATATTTGTGTGTTTGTCTTTCACAAGAACTTGTTGCATTTTTGTTCATATGTTTATATGTTCAATCCCTTAAATGCTTCTTGACTTTTTTATTCTGTTGTTACAGCCTCCTTGCGGCACACCAGTAACAACTCCTTGGAAGTTAGGAAATGTGATTAAATAACACGAAGTTGTCAAATGATACTGTTAGGATGATTGACTTGGAAATGCAAAATAAAGGCAATTGAGTGTGATTACTGGAGCTAATCCTTTTAGGCTGGTCTCTGAAAAATGCACCTTCATTTACCATTGAAAACAATTGCTATTTTTATTGCTTAGTATTCATGTAGGTAGATTTAGCATGTTGATAAGAACAGATATTATAACATAAATACTATCTTCAAAATTTGCTCTTTACCAATATCTCGATGTTTGCAATGTACATTTAGATTCACAGGGGAAGTAATATGGCTCTCTTTAGTATTTCATGTATAAATTTACTCAGCAGATTTGTTTTATTAAAATGTAAATAATGGGATGTGGTAAATGAAAAATCCAAGATGGGAATAAACAGCTTATTTATTGTTAATGTTCTGAGTAGCTTATTGAAACACACCTTTCAGTAACTGCCACTGACTATTAGCTATGAAATTCTCATCATGCTTTGAATGCTACCCATTAGGTTTAGCCATTTGTACAGTTAAAAGGTTCAAGATGTTTCAAATATACCTTTAAAAATGTTATTAACTCAAATCAAACTACACATATTCACAAAAACTGCATTCAGCATGTCTGAGAGTCAACCCAATACTGCTTCAAATTAATTATTCTTCTTTAATTGCTCTATATAAACAGAAATGACCTATTAATTTAAAGAAAATCTATCAGCACAGAATGTATTCTCTCTTATAAACAAGCAAGATGAACTTGACCTTGTTTGAACTTGTTTTGATGTGGCCCAGATGGTAGGCTACATGCTTGAATAGCAGTCTAAAGCTGAGGAAAAACTCATATAGCAAGATCTAGATTTATAGCCTTTTGCAAATTCCTACCTTGTATTGTCCTTTCAGCATCTGTTCTGCCCCCGCTGCGGTCAGCTTCTATCTCTGGGGTCAGAGAGTCTAGAAACATAGAAAGGTAAGACTGACACATATTTCATTTGATTCTTATAGCCCTTTTTACAACCTGTTACTCCAATGCTGAATTACAATACAATCAACCTTTGTCAGTGTTTTTAATGTTGAACAATGACTGGAGGCCAGGACAATTTTTTGTTAGACTGGGAAGATTAATGAGCAATAGATTTTTTTCAAGCAGAAAGGGGGTGGGGGAGAATAAAAAGGAAGAAAAAAATTGACTTCTCAAGCTTATAATATAAAATTGTCCTAGTTTGAACATTCTCTCCGGTGAGTTTATTTGCACATACTGTATAAAGTAACAAAGCAATAAAGACAGAGGTATCACTTGAATGAAGGAAAGATATTTTCTTTTTTTTTACCTTTCCATCATGTTATAAATTTTCAATATAACAAGATTCTTTTGGCATTTAAATTGAAAGTTAATGACACAGAGGCAAAAATTGGCTTCTTACCATTTAGGACCCTGAGACTATCTGTTGAAGCTGCCTGTTTGAGTGTTTGTTCTGCTTGCTCTCGTCGTTTAGTCTCAAACTCAAGTGCTTCCTGCAATTTCCTCTTTGCCTTCTTTTCCTTCTTTAGCCTTTTCTGAATTATTGCTGTGAAAAGAAAATAACATTGGTGTATTCCAGTTTGGATATGCACGATGACCTATTAAGGGTCCTGAGAAACACTGTAATTGCAATGTTCATTTCAACTGATTAATTACACAATAAATATTTAGATTACTTGAAATTTGTTGGAATCACCCTGGAATATTCTAAAAGCTACTGTTCTATATGTAAAACTCTATGTGTTATCAAGCAATGACTTTTTTTTTTTTTTTTTTTTTTTTTTTTTTTTTTTTTTTTAATAAACAGCTGAGAATCTGTGAATTTTCAAATCAGAAAACCTTGGAAACCAGCAATGGAATGTACTTTTTGAGTCATCTGATGTAGATAAGCCCCTATTTCTGGAGGCGAGAGAGTTTCCAGAATTAATTTCACCATTTCTGTTTCCCATACTACAGTCAATAGATACGTGGTGATGGAGCTCTTGCCTCCCTGAAGCTTCTCTTGCATAAGAGGGGAATCCATCTGCCTGGGTCCTGGGCAGCCCCCACCATGCTCTGGTCCTTATTTCTTGGGAAAGGCCCTGAGACTTCTAACTCCCCTCCAAGCTCTGCTTCCTGCAAGCCATCTGACCTCTTGGTGCCTGGTCTCTTCCCCCTATTTATTTCTTTTCCACACTTCCCTTTTGTCTTTCTGTTTCTTGCTTTTTGTTGATGCCTGTCCCACCAACCATCTAACCTTGAAGAACTCATGGCAAATCCTTTATGGTGCTGGATCCTTCAGTCAAGTAAATATTACTATGCTTTGTCAAACGTGAGGGAAAATATTAGTAAAGAAATGAGAATTTTTAAATTAAATATAGAAAGTCCTTATTTAGAAAAAATGTTTTCCTTGAATCTCTTCAGCGTAAACTCTGTAGGAAAAGGATGGCAAGTTCAGTAAAAGGGACTTCATCACAATTTTCTTTTTTAGGTTACCAGTGACTTACAACCACAAAGGTAAGACTCGCAGGATCCCTAACTAAAGGAACATACTACAAGTTATGCTCCTGATGGAAAAGGGTAATGTCAACCAATTTTTCAACGACATTAAAACCAAAGTGGGCCTCTGAAGCAATCAAGTAAAGTTGCAGAGCATACATTATCTCCCTCACCACACCCCAACCGTTCTTAAATAGCACATTTAGGTTTTTCATTGATGTGCATGTACAAAGCTTTTTGTCCTAAGATCTTCCTGAATAATCCTTTCCAGGACATTCTGTTATTGTGACACTAACTAAAAAATTATCTACTAAACCACTCACTAAAGAATTCTTTATATACAACAAATGAATTATCCTTACCAAACCCAGATACTAGAAACTGTTAGGTTTGTATGTAAAGATCTATCTAACCCTGTATCTCACTGCAAAGTATCCTCTGGTATATGCCTAGGAGTGAATGCTGGAAAAATACAAAAATGTACTTCCATACTCCCCAGGGACAGTAGACTGTGATGGTGGTATCTTTCACAAAATGCAAATAATGAAACTTTTAAAGGGAGCTGTCATTGTTATTACTCTTTAATTTATATGCTAAGAACCACCTTTTAGATGATCTTGTATATTTTGTACTGCTATACAGAACCGTTCAGGCACAAAATTAACATAAGTACATATCTTGTAGTCAGAATAACTACATAATTTACATCCAAGACTTTGGAATTTTGGTTCTTTTTCATTTTGTACAACACCAACTACTTTACGGGCTAATTAACTCATACTATCAAAGAACATCTAGCATCTATACAAAGGCTAAACTAAATACATTTTGAATCATTGCATGGTTTTAATGTTTTCATTATAAGTACTTTGAAAGTGATTGCAATAAATGAGAAGGAAACATATGTTGCTTTCTGAATTAAAATGTCATCATGGCTGACACATTGTAGATGTGACTACAGCAGTCAGAGACAAAATTAGCAAACCCTTACTGTGTAGCTGCTCACAGAAGAGATATTATCCTACTTTCACCAGTTGATGAGACACATCCTACAGCCTTAGGAATTGCTAATTGGAAAATTTAAAAAGAAGGAAGGAAACACTACAGTAAATAAGCAGCTCTATAGAACATACAGTAGCAGCTGTGAATCCAACACTCCATAAAAAAAGGCAAAAATACTCATCTATAGCCACTAAACAGAATTACATTTGACTTGTATTAACATGGTGAGCAAAAGATAAATGTTGGCTAATGCTGAAGATCCCCTTCACATAAAGGGTTTGACCTATACGTGACACAGTGGCTTGTGTTTCCACACTGTTGCTTTTAAGTGTTTTTCAGTAGTTTCATACAGTATCTCCTCACCTAGCAGGGAATCTGGTACATTTCTCCCTTCTTGCACATGCTTCCATTAAGGCATGTGAAACTATCTTTAAGATATGACACTTGCTATCTGAAAAACTAATCGTAGGTAAAGCCTCCAATACATTTTTCTGCCTTTAACTGAAGAACAAATTTTCACAATGATTACAACGTGGTCTTATTTTTTTCTCTCTTACTTCCATCTGTTTATTTGAAAGACTAATCCATACTTTTCTTTCTTTTATATAGAAGTATCCACTAGCAGAGATAGCCATCCTAAATATATTTGGGTTGCTGCATACCACCATGAACTATTCAAATCCATTCCTCTCTGGTCTGACCGTTTTCCCAGCTCAAGATCGACATTAGAGGGATGCATATGCCAAAGCAGGTAATGCATCATGCTGAAAATAATATTGCCAATTATTTCAGTAACCTGAACAAAATAAGGGACTATCCCATGTTTGGGGTTTTTTTGGTTTTTTTTCTGACATACAACTTTGAGTGAAATTAATTTTGCTTTATTTTATATTTTCAAAACACATTTGTCTAGCACAGCCTAATCAACCATGTGACCTCTGGAGTTAAAGGGAAGAGAAAGAATTTTACAAAGTGCAATTGACCCCACCTACCTATCTGAGAACAGGCTCCTTTTTTATTGTCCAGAAAGCAAACTTCTATTGATTAAAATGAGACGCCTAACTTGTAGATGGTGAAACTAAAGTAAGGTCAAATGGGTTCCCCCCTAGACCTTTCCTGTTTTGCATGTGATTGTACAACTCTAAAGAGGAATATATAGTTGAGTGCTTCTGAGAAAGATGTGAAGACTAACCAAATTACTTGACTCTTTTACCAAAGTGTAAGTAATGCAATTGTATTGAGCAGAATGGACCAGTTGTGGACAAAGAGATGATTCATTGCACAGGTGTGGTAACTGTTAGCAGCAAATGTCTTTCAAAATACATCCTCAGAAGTTAAAAAAAGGGTAATTAATTATGTGATTGTCCTATCCTTTAATGGGATGTCCTTCCTTTAATGAAGCATGATTACATTGTGTACCTACTGCTAGCATGTTAGTCTAAGGCATAATGACATTGGTTGTGAAACCAACTTTTCTTGGGATTCTCGGTTTAGCTGGTTACCAGAAAATTAAACAGGACAAGAAGATAGTTGTAACTCTAGCCCTGCAAAAATACACATCTGACTTGTCATGGTTTGAGTTAAACAGCAAGGGAGTCCCAAAGGTTAACTGCCCTTGCAAAGTAATCAGGCACCATTAAAGGGTGAAACAGAGACAGAGAAATGAACGCATGAAGAAAGACAGAAACATGCTCATAATGCAAATAGTTAATACAAATCACTCCAAACTGCCTCACCTTCACTAACAATGTAATTATTTAAAAATCTTTAACATGTACAGGCTTTACAGGGGCTTATTTTAATGCTACAAATGCTATTAATGCTTCTGCTTCATCAAGAAGAACCTTTGCTGTTACTTCTACAAACATGTATTTTATCTACTATGCATTATAAAGAGCTCATATATTACCAATATCTTTATATTTATTACATACAGTTTGCCTAAATATGCACCGTATAAGAACAGAACAGAGCAGAGTCCCTAAACACTTGCAGATTCTTAAATATGATACAAATTGTCTTTCTATTAAGCAGCTATCTCTTTTCCTAATGATCACAACTTGCAAAGGACTGTTACAGCATGTAGGGTATTTATAATTGCTTTTGTATTACTGATATAACACTAGTCCAGAAAAAAATGTTGAGAAAAAGGAGGGTCCTTGCTCCAAGTCTCATGAAGACCCTGTACAAAATTAGGCAGGCTATAGAACATCCTTCACTGCAGTCAGCTGAGACCTAACATGATTTAAGGGAGATAAAATTTTGATAAAGCACTGGTGTTTGATAGAAAATTGTTTACTAAGGAAGTAAATTACAAGGTGCTTATGTCTGCTTAATCAAGATACCTCTGTTCTTCTGCTCCACAGCCAACTGTTTTTCAAGTGTTTCCCTCAGTTCTCGCTCCCTGAAGAGTTCCATCTTCAGCTCTGTTTTTTCCAGTTGGACCTGTTTCTCTTGAGCTCTGGCATTGTCTATAGCAACCTTTAGTAGACCCTGTTCAGAGATAAAGTTGGATATTTATAGAATGTTAGAACAGTTGACATAATAACTAACTATGGTTACTTTTCCTTGATAGTGATGTGATATTTTAGAAATAAAATAATTCTATCACAGGATCAAAGTTACCTGTTATCAACAGCAATTTTTAACTGGAATTAACATTTGAACAGGTGGACAAAAATCTGTAGAAAAGCTGGGAGTCAGGCTTTCTTAGAAAATGCAAACTCACCTCTGACTGTGCATATAAGTTATGTGAAAAATATACAGGAATAGGTTTACTCCTCTTAAGAAAACCTGGCAATCTTACAGTCACATCGTACACAGAATTCAATCTCTAGTCCAACTCGAGCTAATGGAAGTTAGCTAAAGGAGAGTCTCTTTTAAAGTCTTGTCATCTTGCTCCTCATCCTTGTTAATTACTATTAATTTCAAATATTTACATATATCCTTAAGGTCCCACGGAGTATAGGTATATTGGGATAATAAGGAAAAGGACAGTCACAATGCAGGAAGACACCTCATTTTTAACAAGTCTGTTCAATGATTTGTATGATTGTTATCTCACAGCAGAAAAACAAAACACAATCATCTCTTGATTTCTTGACCTGAGATGGTTGATACAAAC
The DNA here is from genome assembly GCF_015227805.2 of Hirundo rustica. Classification (NCBI taxonomy): domain Eukaryota; kingdom Metazoa; phylum Chordata; class Aves; order Passeriformes; family Hirundinidae; genus Hirundo; species Hirundo rustica. The sequence goes on from NC_053451.1 coordinate 66,318,916, forward strand.
TCTGTCTTTCTGTTGTCAGTGTATCAGGAAATAACAATTCAGATTATTTTAAACATCTTTTGGAGAATTCCAACTTCAAAATTCCTTCTGCTTTTGCAAGGAAATTGGATGATCCTGGCACAGCTAACAACGTATTATCAATAATATTAACTAGCTAGCTAGGACACTGAGACAGGGCATCAAATATAAGCAGAAATGGAATTTAAATAAATAAACATGCAAATAACCTTTTCCCTTTCCCAAAGCCCGGCCATCAGGCTCTTGGGTCTACACCCGAATCTCTCCTACTGAAGCTATCATAATAAAGTAGATAATTAAGCATGGATATTCATATATGAACCTCCATGGATATGAAACTAACTCTCCTGTATCCTAGGCAAGACTCCTGATAACTTAACCATAGAGATAATTTGACCCAATAGAGATTTAATTACTGACATAAAGCAAAACAATGCCAACAAGAGAGACAGAACAGTACTCCCAATGGTTCTGCTAAGGAAACATTCAGCTAACAGCTATAATGTTCACACTCAAGACCTGGTTTGAGCACTACAGACACAAAACCATGATGCCCCTCTCCAAAATAAACTTCCTCAAGCCTCAGGCACACCTTCCTAAATTGGATACTGGGTGGCATTTTTTTTTTTTTTTTTTTTAATATCTCCCAAAGAAGAATGGAAAAATGAGCAAGTATAATGATACTTGAGAAACAGAAAAAATATTTTTTTATGAGTGTTAGTCTGCACATTTATCCCACTGGTTTTCTCAGTGTGAATGACTGCTGTAAAATTTTTGTCCTTCAAACTCCTCTTTTAGTTCTGTTTTCAGAGCCTGTTTTTTTCAGTAGTCCTCATCCTCCTTCTTAAATAGTTGCCTCAAATCTTGACTTAATGCTCTCCAGCTCTGTTACACTTCAATCTACTGAAGTCAATAGGAGCTAAAAGTTCTCAACACCTTCTGACTGCGAGGCCCAGATGGTCAGCCAAATGGTGTATACCATTCTGTTCTTATTTAGTGGCAATACACTAAATTCTGTTCTTATTTAGTGTAGTACCACTAAATGAGAACAGAACCATGTTTGGAAATATGGTAACAATGGTAACACAACAAATGTCCTCACAAATATGTTTAAAGTTTTAGCGGTTTTCTTTTGCTGTTGTAAAACAGCTAAATCACAAAGGTATTTTGTGTGGAATGTTAAACCCAAATGATTATTACAGAAAAACAAAGAAAGATACCTATAAAGCTCTATATACATATGCAAAGCAAAATACCAATTGAAATATCTGGAAAGTGTTTAGAATCTATTTTTCAGAAGTTAATATTAATTTGAATTCTGTTCCCTTTCCATGGCCATATTCTCTTCCTTGGCCATATGCACCTATTCTGGTGCATTTGAATTAGTAAGACTATGAAGTGGGACTTGCTTATCAATAACTGCTTCTGGATTATGCTTAAAGTCTAGAATGTTTTAATTGCCTGCTATGCCTCACTCACTGGAACATGTGAATCATCCCAATCACAAATAAACCAGGTCAAGAGAAATTACACAAAAAGTATTTGTTGATGAAAAGTGTATTGTCTAGTATGTTTAAAGCTGCAAACCCTGTCTTCCCAAATTCTTAAAATCCATCTTGTTTAACAATAAAATCAAGCCACTAAAGCAACTGTCATCTTTACTCAATTCAACTACATTCATGTTCATGTTTCTTCTTCATCAGGAACAAACAATTAGTAACAAATGAAAGAGATCATTACATCAAGTGCCCTTTTAGATCACCCCAATTAAAACTTTAGTTTAGCTGTATTTTAATTCTAAGATACCAAATTCTAATTTTCTGCTCTGATTGCTCTTGTTGACTTATCTTTGAAAGATGTACTCTCAGTGCAAAGCCTAGAGATTATTTAGCAAGATGCCAATGTTGGCATCACTTAATGTGTTGATTGGTTGTATTATCAGTAGCAGTTTAAAATAAATTACTATTAAACTATTATTGTTCTTGGCTGAGAAAACACAATATTTTGGTGTTCTTTAAATATGAAACAATCATTATGAATAAACATGGAGAATAACACTAGAGTGTAACACTGATGTGTGTAATTTTATATTAAGAATTGCTGCAAAGTACAAAGCTGCTAAAAGATTATTACATTTTCTATTGAGTTTCTGCACCACACTTCCTCCCCCAGTCTTTCCTTTTTTTATACTTGCTAACATAGCTAATGGTAATACATTACCTATTGCTGCTGATTATGTCTGAAAAATATTAGCTTTTTGGAGCCAAGATCCACAAGGGACTACTTATAAGCTACACAAAATTAAGTTTCATTTTTAGAAGTTAAATCAGTGCACATCAGTAGGCATCCAATGTGAAAAAAAATCTGCACTAGAGCCAAACTGATGCATATCAAAAGTGCTGTTGTTGCCAATGACAGCACTAATGCAAAAATACTGGAAGCATTCAGTATCTCCCTTTATTCAGTGCAGAAGGGGCTGAGGAAAACTAAAAAAGTACAACATCTAAAAAATCATCAATGCCCCCTGGAACAGGAATAGCAATTTCAGGGTTGCATGAAATTCTATTAATTCTCCCAGTGGATCAGCTGTAGAAGATTATACAAAACACAGTATGTCCAACTTGTATATGCAATGCCTAATCCTCTAACCTGATATTAAATCAATATGCTGCCAATGACAATGGGAAATGCAGTGCAACACAGGACATTAACAAAAAGAAAATATTTCTCTTTAGGGAAGGTCAGATGTTATGGAGACTGGATAATGATAATTGCAGTGAACATGCTCAGGTTCCAGATTTGTTATTAATACAGTATGGCTCTATCTGCAGCCTGACTTTAAGCATGACATTTTCAGTGTCTCTCTTAATTTTTATTTCAATGTAATGTCAAAAATGGACTTTTTATTCACTGGAGATTTATAGATCATTCTGATTAGTTTACTGTACTTGTTTTAGTATTTTTCACTGACAAATCCTTTAGAACTGTCCCAAACACAAGGCTAAGTTGATATATGAGTTTCTTCCTATTCTGACCTGAGAACACCATCATATAAAGGCAGCCTCATGATCCTACAGAAACTAAACATATATCAAATCTCAACTCAGTCTTAAAACCAGTATTACCCATCACTATGTTTGAATTATGCAAATAATGTGTTGCCTACTTTGAAGGGGTGTTACCTCCGCTGAGGTGTAGCGACCTGGTTCAGGAACGACACGGCAGCCACAGCCAGGCTGCTCGGGCCACCAGCTCACAGACACCAGTGTGGTGGACGGCTAATGGTGTTTATTAACTGGTTACATGGAGTTATAAAACCTCTGTTTGCTACATCACATCCGTCTGCTTACGTTACAAGTTAGGTGTTGCTTACCTTATCAAGGACACTGACCAACTAAGAGTTGAGGGAGGGGTTCTGTCTGCCCGTACAGCGCGATATCTTCCGACCGCCTGTCCCTAATCTCCCACAAAGGGGTGGAGGGGAAGGTGTATAAAAGCTTCTTCTCTTTCTAGCTGCATCTGTAAGTGCGTGTTCCAACTAACGGAATTTAGTTTGCTGTGTGTTTATATGTGACACCTAAACAACCCTGCTAATTAGTTTGACAGTCTATCTAGATGATATCCTGTTTCCAACAATTGCCCACATTGAGTGAAAAAGGGAAACTAGAAGATCAGGGCATGCACATTACAAAGCCTAGTCAAAACTCCTGGCTTCCAGAGGGTTGCAGCTCAGGGCTTCTTTCTGCAGTATTAGCTATTCATGGTGAAAACACTTTCAAACATCATTGCTTCTCTTTTAGTCAGGAAAATATATATAATTTGTATTCTGTCATCATTAAAAGTATCTAGCAAAAGGCTCTAGGAAAAAAAATATATACACATACAATTCTAGTTAATGTCACATGGTAATTTTTGAATATCTGCTATTTATAACTGACTAGTGACTAAGTACCGTGAGCAAGACAATACAGTTTGAATATCTCTATAGATGACTCCTGAAAGACAACTTTTTATATCTCACACTGCATGCTTTATCACAGATAAACACATATTACACAAGTATAAATTATATTTTCCATCTATACTTTCTGTGAAAAATAAAATAATTCTCTTGAATTTTAGCAGAAGACAGAAAATAACATGAAGTAAAACTGGGATTTTTTTTTTTTACTTTATCCACTGCTTGCAGTTTTTCCCTTAGTATTTAGACATAGATAGTAACAGTGCAGGAGACTCACAGCAATAAAGCTAGTAGTTTTCTTTGTTTCCAGAGGGGAATTTAATTTGCAACCATGCACCACTTCTATTAATATCAATGGAGAACTTGCAAATTATTTTAGGTATCTCTTTAAAAATATTTAGCAATAAAAATGTGTCAATACAATACAGTCTTGATAGAAAAATACAGCTATCATGGTGCAGCTATACCATCCTGTAGATATTAATGGAAATTCAGCTCAGGGACAGTAGAGACTCAGACTCTAAAAGCTTGAAAGAACATTACTATTACCTAAGAATACTGTAGCACCATGAAAGGTTGTGGCTGTAACATACTTTGGCATAATCAGGCCATGACTCAAAAAGGTAAACCTATGTGAGGGGTATGGAGACATCTTTAGCCTTCTCCCTAGCACATACACAGCATTTTGCCATGACTCACTTCCCCCCACCTTTCATCCTCCCTGCAACTGCACTTAGACTTCCAGCATTTAATCCATAATAAATCTACAAATACACTTTGTGAAAAAACAGACATATCACTTGATTAAAGTTTTCTGGGAAAACATATTTTCACTTCCTTTTAGATGTGCAGATATAAATTCAATTAAAATATATTTCCAATCTTATTCCTTTTTTTAATGTGTGCATTTGCTTAACTATATATTTTAGAGTTTATTATTTGTATTTCAGCAGTTCCCAGCAAGAACAATGCTGGTTATTCCAGGTATTGTATATTGCTATTATCTCCCCTGTAAATGTACAAATAATTAAACATATTTTGCTTAAAGAAGTATTTTTGGAGAAGTAAGAAAACCCCATATATATGGTATACAGAAAGACATACTGGTGACAGTGGAAGCAAATAGGCTTGCTTAATGTTTGCCTTAAATTGTGAATTTATAATCAGGGGCTATCCACTTAACTTCAGTATGGATAGAAGAAGGAGACTCACTTGTGCTCAGAGGTCAATTCTAAAAAATTACTCAGACTTCTAAAACAGAATTACTGTTGGGCAACAAGTTCACCTGAGCTCATCAGCATCTCCAGGACTTAAAGCACATTTGTTTTCAAATAACAAAATACTTAGAAATTTTGTTTGTGTACCCAAAAAGCACTGTTCCAATGACAAGATTTAGGATCCTTTTTATCCTGTCAAAGGTCAAAATTAGAGGTCCTAGTGACCCTATGACACCCTAATCCTGTTCTACTTTAAACCAGTGCAGTCTCTACAAGCTTTTTTGGAGGCTCCGAAGTCTGCATTATTCAGATCCTCCAAATCCCGCACCTCACACAACTGAGCTAACAGAAGGGAATCATGGCAGAGACATCCACCATCAACTCCATGCACATTGGTATAGCCAGAAGCTCCTTGCCTGTATATTCCTGTCATGATCCCATCAGTAAAATGTAGGCTACCTGCAGCACAACACGGGGTATGTTGTGAGTGCTCCCCAGACCCGTGACCTAACAAAAAAATGAGGACTTGCACTTCACAAGCAGAAATATACCCTTTCAGTGAAAGGACCCATGCCTATTTTCAGTATGAAGGACCCTGGGGAAAAAAAGAGCAGTGTTTACCAAATCCACTCATGAAGCCGTTGGCAATCTGTTTGAGGAACTTAGACCTGCTCCACTGCTGCGACAAGCCAACAGTGAGGAATCACACCGTTCCACCCATGGAAACCACATCTCTACTGAAAGGGATGCAAAACACATCAGGTCCAAAGGAGAGCAAGGAACCATTGACTCAGTGAAGAGTCCTTCTAATTCTGGTAAATGAATGCATCATGGGTTTCAGGCACTGCTTACACATTTCCTAGCAAAGTCACAAACTACAGTGCAATCAGGGACCACAGTACAGAATTGCCTCTTTCCACAGATGCCATCAACAAATTTGAACTTGTTATCAAATACATAAAACTCTGCTCTGGGAGCGTCAGCATCACAGTATCTAACTAATCTGTGGGCATGGGGTAACCCCCTCTCATTGCAATAGCAATGAAATAGCAATATGGAAAACATTTTAAATGGCATTAGTTAATGAAATTGCCACTATTGTCCATACCATATTGTAATATACTCTACTGCTGTTAAAGTTATCTTTTCCTACACAGATGGGAAAATCAACTAATTTTTTTATTTTTTATTTTATGAAGCGGACTTCTAATGTTGTCCTGATAAAACTTAAACCTGGACCAGGGGAGAGGGAGGGAGGGAAATGCCTTTAATGTACTGTTATGAAAGGATTTCTAGAAATCTGTCAAAACCATGTATTGTGATGTGGGGACGTACTGAAAAAAATCCAGAAGGGCTTACGTCCCACCAGTTTACACTAATAGAAGATCTGTCATGATATAGTATCTTGAGGTAAGGAGCAGGATGTTCAAAAGCACTACAAGAAAAGGCATTAAAAAGTTTCTGACCTGTTTAGGATGTTGCCTTTTAATTTATCTTTTCAGTCCAGGTAAGATTAGAGTATTAAAAAAAACCCTAATGACTGAATTTCACATTCACATTTTCTGTAAAACAAAACTGAATTCATTCTTGGCAAATTAATCCTGGTCATTTATCCTGAAGTAGTGCAGCATTCTCATATTCAATCATGAGATTAGCTAACCTGTTGATGCTAAATGCTTTGCTCATTAGGTTGCTGTCTAGAGCCATTGAGTGCAGACATTTGTCAAAAAAATCACTAAGAACTTTTCTGTACATGTATGCACATCTAAAAATTGACTGTGTTTCTGCCTTAAGAAAAAATACTGTCTACAGATTGCAGCAGATATGTTACAAGAATGCTGCTATCAAATTATCTTGGTTCATGGTTTAAATATTTAAGATGCTAAGTCTCAGAATTTCAAAAAGTAATCATAAATATACTATTTCAAACCAGGCAGAGATAGTAATATTTACTTCTTAAACAGCCGGATTTTTCTATTATTAAACCTCAAAACACTAATGAATGGCTCATATACTTTTCATAAAACAATTCTGAAGTGCCATAAACTTTAATGAGATTGCTTCAGACAGTAAATTGAGTGGGATTTGGCCCTGCTTGTCATATCCTGTGCTGGATAGAATACCATTGATTTTATGTGTTTGCAGGAATGAGCAGGAAATATGTGGTGACAAATTAGAAGTTGGTAGATGCCCAGACAAGGCTTCTCTGGAATATGCAATATGGCTGTATTATTTCTGGCACTATCATTTTGCTTCTGCATGCACTACACAACCATATTGTTGCAAAATTTACATATGGGGAGCACAAGATAACTGTATTTGTGAACAAAAAAAAAATATTTCTTCATTCTAATATGAAACACTAACAATTTGGCTTCAAGTTACACATAGTGTATACTATAAATAATATTTGAACATGGCTTTACTGTACACACAACAGACATTGTGACTACCAAATAGGAAATCTGTATAAAATTAGGAAATATCCTTTGAAGTCTATTCTTTGAAGACAGTACTTCAAGTGAAATGAGCTTATTTATAAAATAAGTGCTTTTTGTAAATGCTTTTATGAGAGACACATTTCAAATAGCTTTAAATATCATTTCCACCATGCCACTCTACCAATTTGAAATAACTATTTACTAAAGAACCCTTTCTCTGTTTAGTAAATGAGATAAAGTTAAACAGTAAGATACATTTCATTAGCCTGTAATAAAAAGAGTATTGAAGACAAATGTTGTTAAACACACCAATGTAATTTACATTGAATTTTCTGCTGTGGTTTAATATACAATCTGTATTTTTATGTACTGTATCTGACAGCTTCTAAATTCATTTGTTTGCTGTGGTTCCTTTAAAACCTAAATTACAAGAAAGTTTCAGTAAATTAGTTGATCCAAATAATCTTATGAACTGATTAAGCTAGAATGATTTTATTAATTTAGACAAAACTGGCTCCTCTCCATCCCTTTAAGCTGATCTACAAAAAAGGCCTACCTGGATGTTAGTCAGAAGGGTCTCTATGGAGGACAATCCATCAGGGAATAGAAAAGGAGATGGAAAACCCGGAGGTAGTGGTTGCCCATGCCCAGTTAGAGAAAGTTTGTCAAGGCTGTCTCTTGCGGTTGGTGTGGAGAGCGGGGTCTCATCTGTATGTGATTGAAACAAAAATATAGAACAAGTTACGCTTGTCTGTTTTTATTAGACCTCAGTAATGGCTTCCCTAGTGGTTTCCAGAACATTTATTGCAAATTGGTTCCTGCTATCAGGAGAAAATGCTTTCTGCTGAATTTTCTTTAATGAAAAAGCTGTGGAGATACAACAAGATAACATTAATGAGTAACTTTATAAGCCTTTTAAATGCAGTCTCTAATGAGACTGAGTTTACAGTGCCATAGAATCTTTTTAAAACAAATATTATCTCACATATACTTGTGATAATATATTCAGGCTGACTTTATGGGCACCTTCCCAATTATCTCATTTTAGTTTGTGTTCTATTTGGATTGACAATAGAATATTTTCTAGCATGACATATATTTTGTATATATATGAGAAGTATTTGAATATGAGGCTTCCCATACAATTAACCCTTCCCGCTCTTAATGGTTTCAATTACAGCTCAGAAGATTTTGCAACACCAAGAAAAGTTCTTCAATATATTTTTCATCAAAACAATACACCTGGTTGCTACAATTAAAACATGCTCTGAACATGTTTTAATTTACGTGAAATTAACCACACAGTAACAATCACTGGCCTAATTTTTTAAGCATGGAATTCTTCTAACAATAAGTGCTGAACTCCTCAGTGGGATCTTTGTAACAATCAGATCTGATCACTTCTGACATCACAACAGGAAAAAACTTGCGCAGCTTGAAGACTTCTAAGATTAAAGTTTCAGAGATAATCTGTGAAAAGATTAAGAAGTGAAAAAAAAAAAAACAACCACCAAAAAACCACCCCCCCCACAATTAATAGAAACTTCAGTAATCTCATTTGCGGTTTGGGTTTGTTTTTTTTTTTTTCCCCATGTTTTTTCTTTCTTTTTTTTTATTTTCTGGAATATTTTTAGGCTGTTGATATGATATAGAAATTTAGGTCAATTTCTTTGCATCAGATGCTAATCTGAATTCTTCAAAAGGAAAACCATCCATACATATATACAGATAGATAGATATATCTATACGTACTCTTCTTACCAAGGGCTCAGTCATTAACTGACACATCTGGATGTACCTCAGTAGAATGCAAGGACATCAAAATGTACCCCAGGAGTCATGCAGATTCTGCACAGCTATAAGAGTACAAAGGAGTCTGCCAGACTCACTTTCTTCCCAGTTTGGCTTTGGCCATTATAAATTATTTGTCTCTTGGAGTAGTCAAATTTCTTTTTCCTTATTTATTTTATTATAGTTTCAATAAAGGTTGTACTTCTCTGTTTTATCAGGTACATTAAATTGTACCTGAAAGTTGATCCTAGTTGCCTAAAAAGAGCTCTCTCTTGGACTGAATGCAGTATTTTCTTAAGTGGACATAGTCTAGTACCATGAAAATTGACACCTGCAGTAACAAAAGGTTAAAGTGTTGATGACCTCAGGATGGGACATCCACAACTCAAAGTCCCAGTTCATTCCAACAGTCCCCATCACCATTTCTACAGAAGGAAGCAAGTTCTATTAACCACACTCAGGTGCAGATTTCTTGTCCCATCTCCTCACCAGCTCTGTCATGCAGGCCAGTATTTACAGTGCTAAAGTAACAGCTTTTCCTACTATGTCCTTCCACAGAACTACCCAAACAGGCATTTGGACATCTGCTTCTGGGCTGCTACTACTCAGGTCTTTTATAGCCAGTGGAAAGAAGCTGATGCCACTTTAAGGTACTCGTCCATCTGAATTTTCACAGGCATCTACTGCAGGAAGAGGCAAATCTTCCTCTAGAAGTGCCGGTTGACTGTAAGAGAAACCTAAGATGACCACTTCAGATGGAAAAATCTGCTTTTGGGGAGATCCTATACTGGGTGCTGTTCTTCCTGCTTCCCTGTGGCTCAGGCTGAGGTCAGACTACACAAGGAGTAAGACCCTGTTCCTCATGCCCTGTTTGTCACAACTCATGCTGCAATTACTGCTTTCTCATAGTCATCATTCAAAAGCTTTCCAAGCTAAGGTTACTGAAAGGAATTAAATGTTGACCAAGAAAAGCTTCAGACCATTCAGAGTCATAAAGGATTTTCCCAGCTACATTTAAGTGTTCCGGTCATGTTACAAAGTGTTGAGAAAAAAATGGCTCTAGATCTCTGAACCATTTCCTATCTACTTTACTGTGATTCAAAGTCATCTGAAAAATGTGCTATGTGGATGTACCCTCTGTCCTCATGCTACCCCACAGTAGGCATGGACAGCTCTGTAGTCCTTTTGTAGTAACATACTAAAATTTGGCCCAAAATATGAGTATTTTCTTTCCAACTTTTAAAATATATAAATATTCACCACTTCACTAGAAAAAATAAATTATATATTCCTGGTATTGAGAACTATCTTAGTTCAATTTCTCCACTCCTATTCCAGTGTGAAAAATCGTTAGCAAATGTTTTTTCCAAACTGCAGCCAGAATTGTTATGCTTTCATTAACAAAAAGAAACAAGCCAAAGCTTAAACAAAACTAGTTAGACAATATATTTATAAATGATACATAATACTATTGCATAGCTGAAAACTTCTCTCCTCTACTGAAAAATATGGCTTCCCCAAATGATTTCTACCCAAAATTAAAAAATAATAATAAAAAAGGATTAAAAAAGCCTCTTCCATGTTACGTCCTTAAGTTTTTCTGGGTAGGGATTTCTTTGTATCAGTGGTCGCAGTGAAGGTACTGCTCTTGCATGATAGAGCAGGAAAGAGTCAAATCACTAGTACACGTGGCAAAGTTGACTCAAATAAGTGAGAAAGGAAACTGGAAAGACATATTTTTTTCCAAGTTTGGCAGGAAAATGTATCAATGATCTCCTACTTTTTAAGACTACTCAGAATCTTACTGATATTTGAGGTCTCAAATTGTCAAAATATTTTAAGATATACTAGATAAAACTGACCCACTTAAAAATTCCGTAAGCCTTAATTAACTCAAAAACTACTCTTCCATGCAGTAGCTGAGATACAGTAAGCTCCTAACACAGATCTTGTAATAGAATTTAAGCAAGGGATCAATTTTTTAATTTTTTTTTTTACTGTATTACTACTTTACAATTTATTTAATGTTATGCTTGCTGTACTTTGTGCATGCTCAACACATGAAGTTTGAGAAGATTTTTTAACAATCTGTGGCCTGGTTTTGCAATAGCCAAAGGAACTAAAAAAAAATTAGAATGATATGAATTCAAAGTAACATCCATTATGTTAAAATAAATAACAGAAACAAATTTACACTGATGGATAGGACTAGAGAGATGAACTTACTCTGAACTTATTTTAATGAAATATCAACTCAGAAAAAAAAAAAAAAAGGCAGACTAATGTGACTTTGTTTTCTCGATGTCCCATGTGAAATAAACTTTGAGTGTGAGTATGTTTGAAACAGAGCAAATGTACATATTATACACAGGAAGCATGGATATTTGTGGATGTGAGATAAGGGATGATTGAGGGAATCTTTAAAAAATGCATTTTTAAGAAAAACCACATTGTAAACACAGCCAATTGAAACATAACCACATATCTTAGTAGCAAAATAATATGACCTCTTGCCTTTAAATTAAGTATTTAAAAATACTTAATTCCTGCGCAAATCCACTTTTCTCTAAATTATGAGATATTTTTTGTTTCCAAATAATCATTAGCCTAACATCTTTTGAACTGTTGTAAAGGAACTACTAATGTTCCTCTTACACTACTAGCAGAGCTATGCTGCAAAATGATGAGCCCTTGCTGGGAAAAAGAGATTTACTCTTTTCAGTCTAAACACATCAAAGGAAGTGTTAGAAAGAAGTCAGGGCAAAAGGGGAAATAGGGTCAATCTACAACTCCATTGTCAGAGTGGGGAGCACAACAAAGAAAAGAAAGAGTTGGGGGGGAAAAAAAGAAAGAACAAGGCAAAACAAAGAAGTGTCCAGGCCTGCCTAGGTTTTTGCTGGGAGCTGAGATGTTATAAATTAACAAATAAACAAGGATAGGACAAGCTGTTACCCAAGCCTCTACAGTGTCTGGGCAGAGATGAATATGTGCCTTGACATACAAACTAAATCACCATAATAGGCAAGTCTGAATGTAACATGTATCTTTAAAATATTTGTAAATGCTACAACCACTCCATCCATTGTTCCTCAGTTTCCAAAATTCACCTGGTTTTGTTCAAATCAGATTTTATCTGTAAGCAGCAGCTTACAGATATTTGGTTTGGGCCAAATACAACAAACATATTTCAATGTATTTGGTTTGTAGCCATTCTATTTTATTATTTCACCAGATAACATAGAAACAGACATCCTGGAAGCTGTCACAGCTATTTAAACAATAATAGATGAGGAGAGGTAACCGTTCTCTTGTCTTTGTTCCTAAAAGCAAGTAGGATAAGTTCAGACCAGTCACCAATCAAACTGGAAAATACTGATATTGCCAGGATTTGAAAGCAAGCAATAATAGCTGGCTGAAAAAAAAAAAAAACCAAAACTATACAGATTACTGCCATTCTGTAATCATGCCATGTTTTATTTGCAATGTATCTTGAGGCTTTTCTGTTCTCTGCAAAATATTCCACATGTATTTGTTCCTAACACAGGCTCACTCTTACCATTTGAATGATGAAAGAGGATTCTGCTTCCACTTTTTATTACCATAAATCTGGTGCATACACTTTTTCTACATTGTAGAAACAATCTATTCCATGTGGCTGAATTTTATTTTGGTTTACGTTGTCAAACACTCTTTAGTACAAAGCTTTATATTTCACCTTCCTTGCTGTTAGATGTTTCAAATGTGAGAAGCTTTTCTGTTTTAACTGATCCGTAATTCTTGATTTATATAAACACAAAAGAACAAGGGGTCCCATATTCTCAATCAAAATGTTTAATAATTTCAGACAGATAAAAACAAAGAAACAAGCAAACAAATAGATAAAATCCTCCTGACCAATCCTCGTACAATTTGGCTGCTTTATAGATTTGGTCACTCAAGATTAAGCCTGCATGTAACTGGGGGCAATGCAAGATGACTGTGAAGGATGTTACCAACTATAAAACGAATGTACTGAAACTCTTATAAAACTCTTATAAAAATATGCGTATGTATTAGAAGAGTTATATGCATATACATTTAATAGGATATATATATATATATATAAAAAAACCTCCCTTTAATTTTTTTTTTAATCTACAATTTATTTACTTCTTTTTATACAAACAACAGTTCTCCAGGACACTCAAATATTCTGAAATTAAAACATCTGCAACTGTAGCAGCTGGAAATCAGGAAGCAATATCAAATATTCAAATTGACTGGCTGACTAGTTAATGTTTCTGTAACACTTCAGAGAGGCTGGTGCTCTCAGAGTTAATAATACCATTGCAAATGCTGTCCACTGAGTTCTGCTTCTTGGATTGTTATGTTTGCCTAAGGACATTGGGAATAGCAACTCTCTAATAATGCAATATGACTAAAAAATTAAAAACCTGCATGGAAAGATCACAGCTACTAAGTTTCTTGGATGCGTACTTTACGCAAAAGGGCTTTGTACCTGATGCAGACTCATATATTTGTGCAAATAGGTCTTACATAACTCATTCATCTATTTATCAAGTCTGCCGTTGTGGACCATTTTCCCAAGTGGCATGGCTTCCAAACATGCACAACTTCACTTGATGTAAAGAACTACACAGGAATCAAAGGACATAAGAAAATAGTTTTATGTGTTTACTTTGGAGGTAGGTTTAGATGCAGGACTTTCTCACCAACAGTAAAACTCATATTTTCCTGACAGTTCTCTGAGATTTTACCACTGAAAACTTAATGTACTATCTTGATCCTTTTCCTTTTTGGGGAAAAAAAAAAATCAATAAATTTCCAGTATTTCTTTAATCCTTTTAAAGAACATGCAGTCTCTACCCATCATTCTTCACTACGGCACAGGATCTTTGATCATACTGCAGTTGGAGTTGCCTCCATAATGACAAATTAGAGCCAGCTGGAGAATCACTTCTTGAACAAAACTTTCAGGATCATGCTTTCTCCAAGGTTCAGTGGTACCCCTTGTATGTTTATACCTTGTAAGCCAATTTATCTATAGGCATAGAGGGGGGGGAAAAGGTACATATTGCTGGCTGGAATAAAGATGGGCGGCGTTGGAAATTGAGAGGGCTTGAAGAAAGACAGGGAATAATCAAGAAGTGAGGAAATAGAAAGTTGAGAATATAGGGAAGGACACTCAAGGTGGCCAAATACTTTGGAAAGGAATAATAGGAGTGGGATTATGAGGTGAAGGAGGGAAGGAGAAACACTGCCCAGGAGCAAGAAATTTATACTGACCCAAAAAGAAATAAACAAAACACCTAAACTGTTGTTTTTTACATACAGTGGATTTTGTACAAGTAATTCTTGTGATATTTCAAGAATTTTTGTTGAATGTAATGGAAATTTACAGCTGTCAAAGCAAATGTATTATTATTATAAATACATTCTGTAAAAATCACATATTTTAGTTTGTTAAGGAATTACGGGCATAGCATCACTAAAAATGAACGGAAAGAGCTGTAATTAGTGGTGATGTTCCAGCTGTGAGGATTTCTTCAGGCTTTTTGGACTAGATCAAGTTGAGTTTATTCTTCATTTTACATGTCCCTAGGAGGGCCTCAGAGTCAATCAGCACAACTTATCTAATTTTCTCTTTCAATAAAAGGATTATTTTAATAACCTTTATCTTATTTTGCAGCCTATTACTGATTAGGGCTGGGTCAAGCAGTATTGGCTTATTTATTTAGTCTAAGGATTTCACAGTATTTTAGAATAAATTATCATTCCTATTTTTAAACATACATATTTTACCATACAATGGAACATTAAAATGCCAGTGGTAGTTCTGTTCTGTGTACTTTGGCATAACATGCAAACATAACATGCAAAACAAAATTACATGGTTTCTCTTCCCCCATAATAAAAAGTATTCTGTTTACTCACAGGTTTTTTCACACAATTTTTTTAAGTGCATTGAATGATCAGGAAAAAAGAAGGAATGGGATAGTCAGAGATCATTCTGTATATATCTGATAATCATGAAACACATGTATCTTCAACACCTGACAGCAACATTCATTAACTCTGAAGAAATTAAGAATTTAACTCTAAATTCCTAAAGATGAAATGATTGTTAGAAGATTAAATGCTTGTTTAAAGGTATTCTAAATATTTTTATTGCATTTTTAAGAATCTATTAGTATAAAAAGAAGGCACTTTATAATTTTATAACCTGCAGTTTTTAATTGTAAGAACTATGCCCATTATTTATTTTTTAAAGATCCTTATACACTGGCAGGAATCGGATGCAGAGTAAGGCCATCTGTGCTTTGGATGCTGTAAAAATATAAATGTATTTTACTGGTTCACGTCAAACATCCCAATTAGTACTCTGCTAACTCCACTCCATCAGCCAGGCAATACTGAGTACTAAAAAGTGTATTTCTTGGCTTTGTAGCAATTCCATGAGAACTGCTTATATACCTATATATGCAGAGGGCTCTGCAAATTCTTCCAAAGTTGTGTTGAGGGGTGTCCATGATTATCTATGCAGTGAAGGGGTATTTGGTTAGGAAATCAACCCCCAACATTAACAAAACCAGCTAGTTAATCTCCTTTATTGTGTTAGCTCAGAAGCTGGCTCCCAGATCATATATCCAGCTCTCCTAAATATATGCTGAATCAAGTGATCAAGCAGTCTAAGCTAAATTCCTGATTAACATCAAACTTCAAATTAGGCACTGGACTTTAGGGCTGCATAATGAATGTATTGTAGACTAAACCTCACATTTTCAAAATTAGGGACATAAATATGCACATCTCAACAGATAAAAGCAATGTACAAGGCAACGCATCCACAGTATGCGTACTTATTTTTGTGATGCCCATTCCTCCCTATATCTGTCTCCATATGGCTATGGCAAAATGCAGAGAAAAAACATTATAGACAATGTAACAATTGCATTTTGCTAGATTTTATTGGATCATTTCAAGGGACACATGATTTGTATTATTAATCCTCTGGACATGTTCCATGGAAGCTGAAAAGCATCTATTATTTGGGGATTTAAGGTGATTTAAAAATAAGGAATATCAACAATATTAGCGTTTTTTTCATTGCCATCTAAAATAACAGCACTCCTCTTTTGTAAGCGTAACAGCAGTAAGAAAGGAGTTTTTGATAAGAGCACAGCTGGTAACTTGTAATTCTCTGAAGATGAAGGGTTTATGTTAATATCTGCAACTGCATTTTATTCACACTATTTTCCTTGGTTTGTGTTCAGTTAATAATTCATTCTCTTCACAAAAAAAACCCCAAAAAGTCAGTGTTTTCAAGAAGTCCATATCTAGTCATGTTTCAATTATGGGGGCCTGAGTATTAATGCTTTTGCTACCTTGTCACATGGCACATGTTCTTGTCTGCTGACAGCCTGAATCACATGCCCAAATAGAAAATGAATACGTGGTAATGTGTCTGAGCAACACTCGTCAGCTGTCATTCATTCACCAACTCATAACCTGTCCTATACACTCATTCCCAGAGTGCTGGCAAGCAGATGAGGTTGACCAGGCATGCTTGGCATCTGGTGAAAAGTGGCAGCGCAGAAGTCAGCAGTACTGCATTTCACAAACAAATATGTCAGAGAAGTTCAACAGAGAAGGCAAAAGAGGTTTAAACACTTCTCATTTATGGTAACTTATACCACTCAACTGTCCCAGCAGAAAAATATTTATCTGGTCAGAACATGTAAAACTGATACATATTGATTAATGCAAGTGCTTTGTTTAACTGAATATCCATACAGTCATGTTTCTTTTTATGAAAATGAGAAAATCTCATATTTTAGATAAATACATAAAATGTCCAGGGACACTGCTTTTTACAGAAGCCCGGTATTTAAAAACATGCATACTCATATCCTCTTCATTTCCCTGCAAGATCCAAATAAATGCCCATTATTTTAATAACATTTTTAACAAAAGGTATGCTAGCAATTACCTCTAATATTTGGACTTATAACACATGGACCAGTGAATAAGATGACCAGCCTAAAATGCACAGCAATACAGAAACATATCAAGGAAAGCTGCTCCTGAGCTTTTGTCTTGCCAGAATTCCTGCCCTGGATGTATTACTGCCAAAGCTGCCGGTAAAATAAAATAATCAGGAACCAAATCAGATGGACTCAACTGACACAGCTATATGGGGCTACTGGGCAACAGGTTCAGGAATTCATGAATGTACAATGAGAAGCTTCAAATGCTTTGGAAATGCAAGGGAAAGAGCCATACTTAGAAAACAAAGTGTCAAAGGGACTGTGCTGGTCCAGGTCTGCAGTCAGACTTCTGAGAGGTGAAGGGAACAGGTGTTCTATCATCAGTAGTTCAGTTCAGTGTGGAGTCTTTGCTTGAGCACCCAAATGGCAACACATAATTTTTACAGAAATATGTGATCTAGGAACTCCAGGCCTTAACTCTCTTCATACCTAATATATCAACTGCTACTGAAAACAAATGCATGTGAAGCATCCTGTTTTGACAAACTTTCGCCAGAGAGGGTACAAAAGGAGTGAGGTGTTTTAATAACATGAAGCAATATAACACAGAGGCTTCCTTATTTTTGTGGCTGAAACACCGATATTTGCATAAGAGAGTATATTTAACTCACTTTTCCCAAATTATTCCACAATGTTTTTTTAAACAGTTATAATAAACACCCTTAATGCCTCTATCTATGGAATGGTTCCAATACTCAGATGCAAATGTTGTCGACCATAATTGATGTACGCAGTTTGGATTATATGGTTATGATATCCTAATAGAAATTTGGCTGTCTGCCTATGGGAGTTCAATATGAGCTTCATAGTTTATAGCATCAGAAACAGTCCTTTACACTATTATAGCCACATTTCTCAAATCATTGCCTATACATTATATCCTAATATCTGATTTTCACAGAAATCCATAATAATAAACAAACTCCCTAAAGCCCTGAGTGCTCAGAAACAATTCAGAACGAAAAGTCAAGCATTTTTACATCTGATATGATTTC
Organism: Hirundo rustica; assembly: GCF_015227805.2. Classification (NCBI taxonomy): domain Eukaryota; kingdom Metazoa; phylum Chordata; class Aves; order Passeriformes; family Hirundinidae; genus Hirundo; species Hirundo rustica. The sequence continues at coordinate 66,337,387 of NC_053451.1, forward strand.
TCTTGCAATTCATTTATCAAAACATCTGCAACAAGCTACCAGAACGTGTCCATTAGTGAGATTTCTGTGGCATTCACTAGCTTTATGCTCACTGATAGAATAACGGAGAAGTTTTACTTCTAATGTTTTCTGCTCCATTTTAGGTATCCACTTTAAACTGAGATTTGGCCTGCACGTGTTTTCATGTCTTGGAATATGTAATTTATGCTAATATATTAGAATACATATTAGAGAACACCAAAAAAAATCCTTTATATATTTATGCATTATGAGTCACATTCAGCACTGATTTAAGAAGATAAAAAATAGTTTGGAGTCATTATGTAACATGGATCAGTTTGGTTTACATTAAATACAGAAAATTAAAGTATTCTACACAGCCAACATACCATATACTTGCCAGTAAATTAAAATCTTGCTTTGAATCCGGTTTAAAACCTTCATGCAAATTAAGTATTTTGTTCAGTCTTTTATCTGCATCATATCATAATATCAAGGAAATATGCATTGCATCTCCACTATAGGGACAGATCTTTTTACTAATTTGGTTTCATATCAAAACTTCTGTAAATACTTCAATGTTTATGCCAATAATGTAATTGAAAAATTCTTTCTTTTAATCCTGAAGCAATTATAAATGTTATGTAACAGAAATGAAATACAAATCCCAAGAGTGGTTCACAGGTTCTCTAAGACTTTACAACAATTTATGCATGTGATAACTCACAAAACAGGAATCAAAAGATCTTTAGCATTATTGTACTGCAAAAACAATTACTGCCTAAACAAACTGAAATAGACTGCACAAGCTTTATTATCTCAACCTGAAGATATCATTGTATATTTAAGGATAATACTTTTATTCTATATCCCAATAACAGGCTGGTTTTTAGCCTGTGCAGTAAAAACAACAAGAGCCACATCAGGAAATGGCCACCCTGCACAGTTTTGTGAACTCCTGCACCCAGAGGACTGAGACGGCAACTTCAGCGATTTTTTGTTCAGATTTTGAAAAGTAAGTCAGTGCTACTCATGAGGCCTGGGTGTACAGCAAATTCTGGTACAACTACAAATTATTTAGGACAATGAGTTAAAAAGGTAAAATCCAAATCCTTTATTTTCACAATCAGAGTCTCCTCTTTGTCCTAGCTGTTCCAAAGCTCAGCTTATTCTACTGCTTCCCACACTTTTTCCTTACATCTCAAACAATTTCCTTACTAGTACTGATTGTTTCTAAAGTGTCATTGTTTCAGTAGTTTCTTCCCCTTTCAAGATATGAAGAAATTAGTTTGCTAATTGAAATTGCAGGACCAGAAAAGAAAAAAATACAATTCGAAAAAAGGAAAAGATTGTGACAGAAATCTGAAGGGACAAGTCAGCCTAGATAATCTCTCTGTTTGCAGAATAAAACAGATCTTTTCTCCTTATTCATTCTCACATATAAAACTCATCCTCTCGTATAAAACGGTGAGAATAAGATCTGAATTGTTATCAAAGCAGACAAGAACACAGAAAAGATCTTAAAAATACATCTTTAATTTATACTCCTTTTTACTGATTTTGATAAAATCATAGCTGAAGTGGTCCTGATCTGACTTTTGCTTTTTTGGCAAAAAAAACCAAAAACAAACCAACCCAACCAAACCCAACCAACCAACCAACCAACTAAAACTAAAGAAATTATAGATATGTTTGCACGGGAACATATAGTAAGGTTCAACATTAGGTCCAGTGCTTTGAAAGATGATCATTTTTCTATCCTACTTTACTATGTCTTTCATCTATAAAAGAAGGCACCACTATGCAGCACCATGCTCTTCATAGAGGGACTAGAGTTGAATCAGGAATTTTATGCTATGCTTAATTTGAATTCCTCAAAAGATTAAGAGGACAGAAGACATTTCTAAGTCCAGGACTTGCCTCACAACTCCTGCACAATGTGCTAATTTTGTTTTTCAGGTTAAGAACTGAAGGGAAAAAAACCCCAAGGGAATGTATTCAGAAAAACTGCTTTAACCCTATCACTATTTTTGGATGTTCTGTCTTTGTACAGCATTAAGGGTGGCATTGTACAGTCCCATTATACAACAGATGTTAAATGCAAAGTAAAAAAGTCAGTTGTAAATGATTGATGGTCCTCTTTACTATTTCAAAATAAGCCCTGATTATTTATATAGTTTTGGTCACTGCTTGAAAGCATTATATAAACCTAAACAATTGATCCATTTTTAAATGGCTTTTGTGTGTAATGTATTATGTATGTTTTTACATTCTGTGTTAAAGGCTCTGGTGTACAAGAAATGTTTAGAGTTTTGAGTGCTCCACCCAGTCCATATGGTAGGTTTGCTCGGGGTGTGAAACCTACCTTTTTCCACCAGGTCCATATGGCAGGATTAAGCTAGCCAGGGCCTTCTATCCTCCACAGGGGCCATATGGCAAAGAGAGCTCCATGAACACTCATTGACCTTCTATTAATATTTTACGTTTCTCTAGCACGTACAGACATATATGACCTGATCAGATTGAGCAGAAGAGTTGGCTCCTGAAACTTCTTTAGCCATATAACCAATACACCTATGACAATAGGGTAATATGTGGAATCTGTTTTTTTCAGTTTTATTACGAACCTGAGAAGTTGAATGTTAAATTTATAAAATTATTTTATAAACTAATCTAATATTTTTTATATATTTTGACAGATCATTATTTAATTAAGTTAAGAAACTGGGACAAATTAATACTGACATTTCACTACTAGTTTTTAATATTACCTGACCAGAATGAAACCAAATCCCTTGAACCCACCCACTAACAAAGGATGCATGCTATAGATACTGAAAGTGTTTGTTTTAAGATTCAGCTCTGTGCTGGCCCTAATAGCATGTTTTGAACAAGCTACTGCTCTCTTACTGCATATAAACAAACTGGCAATAAACCAGAGAAAGAATAACTCTATTGACAGTAAACAATATGTAGAGAGATAACAACCTACAAGTCAGATGTAAATGAGCTACTATTTCCTGCAGGCACAACACCTCTACCCTTAGTATTGGAGCAAAAGGAAGAGAGTATGGTCTGAGAGCCATAGTATCTTCCTTCTACTGCCTGTAACTGTAGAATCAGATGTCAGAATCAGATGAAAAAAAGGAGGCAACTTTAAATCTTAATCTGTACTTTCAAAGCAATTATGCTAAAATGGATACTTTGTTATAATGTTTACAGCTTAAATCCAAAGCTTTGCTGCAATTCTGAAATAATTTAGGAACCCTCAGCATCTTATTTATACAGGAAAGATGGAAGCAATTTGTAACATGTTTATGAAAGTTTTATTGTACCTACAATCTGATTTAAGAAATGGAACATTCCCCAGTAGTAGAAATTTTACAAACAAATTTTACTTACTGGAAACTCAGAACATCAGGAAATATAAAAATGATAATATATTGTTTTTATTCACAGGATTTATAGTTCTTTCATCTGGTTTCCTCTTGTTTCAGTTCATGTAAATAACCTCTAGGTTGTCACATGAATATTCAAATATCGCAAAGAACTATCAGTGTTGAAAATAAATATCATAAAGAATTCAGAACAAGTATGCATGTACATGCTCTCATAGTTTATTTCTGTATATAGAATTTATGTTTTGCTGTGCAAACAATCAATAAAACATCGAAGAGTTTTCCACAAGGAATTTATCTTCTCATTTCAAAGGAACCAAATAACAAGAAGCATTTTAAGAAACTAGAACTATTTTATTAAAGATTAAAAAAGGTTGTTAAGTTCATGCCTCTTCCTCCTATCTTCCTACTTTTGAGCATTGCCAAATACAGCTAAATAAATGGGGGAAAAAAAAAAAAAAAGATTAATAAATTTCAGGGGTTAGAAACATGACCCCAAACACTTTTGACTTTCACTGTAGGAAAGGCGCAGTATATAGCTTTAGTATTAATTTATCCCTTTTATTCCAGTAGTTCATTTTTGGATAGACTCTCTATATATTGTCTTTTTCATGTTCCGTTTCTGTTTCCAATTTTAAATGCATAGATACAAACTCCTAATTCTGAAGGATCTGTCTATCTGCATAATTGCTCACAAAAGTAGATATGCAGAGCTCACTTTGTGGTTGGTAGGGTTTTAGGGAGTGCCTAAAAGAGATGAATGGTAGAATTCCACTGTCTAGATTATCTGCCATGGAAGCTGCACTCTATAAAAAAGGATCTAAATTCTCAACACAACAAAGAAGAGAAAGTAGGTATCCAGCAGATGCGACTCGTAGACAGTACCTAAACTTTGGGAGCAAGATTCCCTGTTTTGAGGATTCCGCGTGCACCATCTTCATTCCATGAATCATGCAAAGAACTACAAGGACTATTTCAGAGACCTATATTTCAGTAGTATAGATCCCACTATATAATTTGGAACGTAATAGAAAGGAAGATACATTTTTAGATAGATAGAACAATCAAATGTTTATTTGTTTAATGGAATTTGGAGATGGAGAATCTAGTCATAATTAAAATCATGATACTCCTAAGATCCTTGTGATGTTAGTATAGCTGATAATTTCAAAGACATTCTTATAAAAGTATAAATTATAATCTTATACTTTGTACTTTCTTACCAAATCAGCAGCTTTCTCTTTTGGGCGTACACGTTAAATTAATTTATCATCTCAAATAAATTCTTTATACATACATATAAAGACAGAAAAGCTATGAACCTGAATTCATAAATATAATTCATTGGGATTTTGTTAAAGTTTAGATGTATAGATTTGTATTTGAAATCCTCTGAAGGTTACAGGGTGAAACCTTCCAACAATATCTCCAAGTCTTCAGGGACCAAATCCCATTACGTGGAGTTCAGTGAAGAGGGTAAACACTACCATAAAGAAATACAAATTGCACATATTTCCCATTTAGCCAGTGTCACAAAAGTTCACCATTTAGAATTCTAACCAGTTAGGACTTATTCTTGGAGGTCAAGTACCTTGTGAACCTTGTCATCTCACTGATGACATCATATCCCATCCATCAATTCTTTCAGGAGCGCACTTGCCATCTGTTCAGCACGCTATAATAACTTATTAGACATATTCACCGGGTAACAATCTGTACAATGACACTGTTATCTTAATGCTGGCACATAGAGAGACAGTAGCCATCGTTCCCCTGTCACAGCACAATTACTCTACCTTCTAACTTTAAAGAGAAGTTACTTTGATATTTTAACTTATTATTAAAACCCAGAAAACATGGAATTCTCATCAGATATATGTTTAAGGCTTTGTGGAGGTTTTTTTTTTTGGGGGGGGTGGGTTGGGTTTTTTTGACTGGACATGGATAAAGCAAGGCTATGGCACAAAGTACCAAGATCAGTTTGATAAAACTACTTTGTACCTTGAAAAATTCTGTAGTCATGCTCATTCTTTAGAGTGCAAAATAAATAAAAACACCTACTATACAACCATGTACATACAAGCAGCACTGAAATCCAACTTAGTCTTTGAAAACAAATTGACTTTCTAGATCTAACATTACTTTTTATCTACCTGTCTTAAACATCTATTCTTTCTAACAGCAATTGCTAGGTAGAAATAAAATATGCAGCCAAAGTATCAACACTAAGCCTTAGCAGTTTTTGAAATCTAAAAGCAATGTGAAATTTCATAGATGTCTATATATATTTCTGCAGTTTTTATAAAGCATGTTAATACCAAGCATGCTTAGCACAGCTGTTGTCACAGCACTTCTGACTTAATAGAAGTCCACTATAAATCTCCCTCGACCTCAAAAAATGTTTTCAGAAAAAGGGCAATATTTATTTTGCATTACACAGAATTCATCCTCTGTTCCTTCCTTTGGCTCGTCATTTATTCCAGCTTACACTGTGATCAACATTGTACTAAAATAAAGTCAAGTACAACAGCCGCTCTCTGCCCATCAAAACTCACAGACGTCTGCCAAGCACTTGTAACAGCTGGTGTTACATTAATTAGTTTAAACTATTTATTTCATCCATCTCCAGAGCAGATTGAGCAAAAACATTAGAGATTATTCTAGCATCTGTAAGTGCCCTGCAAACATTAACCAACCAAAGTTAAAATATTAGTCATTAACTTACAGTATATGTAAGAATCTATAAATTTACTGTAAATTTAAAAAATCTGCAGTTCAGCATAGCTCTAGGAAGTTTTCTTTCATTGCCTTTTTAAAAATCTGAGTTTAAACTTTTATAAGACTTTGTGCCCATAAAGTTTCTTTCAAAAAAAATTACTACTAGAAAGCTATTATAATTCCTGGCGGCATGGACCATTAAGCAATATATGACAGGGACTGGGTGACTCAGTGGATTAGTCAGAGGTTTTATGTCCACTGTTGGAATCCAGCCCTAAATACGGTGATCAAAACAGTGTTATCAAACGGTTGTAAAAATCTCAATTAAAATCACTCCTATAGCATCTACTAAGTTTTTAGTGGACAACATAATAGATCTTTCACTATTGACAGAGTTCTCACAACTATCTTTTTTTCTTTTAATAGGCTGAGAATGGATGCTGGCAAAAGAATGTTGATTATAAGAGGTCCTAATGCCACATTCCCCATTGCAATGGCTCAGAAACAGGAGCCAATGCAAGGATGGCAGGAGCAGGCTCACAGCCACTGTCTGTGGGCTCACCTCCATCAAAAATAAAAAGCTTCCAACCTTGCTCAATGAAATACTTAATGTGAGAAAACTTATTTTTAATGCTTAGGGCTCAAAAAGAAAATCAAAGCCCTGTGCAAATGCTTAAGAGGTAACTTCTTCCCCAAAGAATTCATCTGTAAATAAGCACAGAGGGAAGCAGAGGCACACAGTTGTGAAGCGCTTTGCCCAAAGTCACACAACAGGTTATTGGCAAAGCCTGAAAAACAATCTAAATCTCCTGACTCTCACCTCATTCAGGTATATTACTTCATGAGTTTTCCCAACAACATCAAAATCCAGCAGCTCCCTTGCAGAATAAGAAAGCAGGTTTACACATATATGAAGTTTATTACAATCAGACCCTAACACATTAATGTCCTCAAGACTGATGAGATTATTTTTTTTTTTTCAGAATTATAACATGAAAATGTATATTGTAAAAATATTTTTTAAAATGCAGTTATTGAAATTAGCATTTGATTTAATTAAATGCAACTAAATACTAATATTCTATTTTATCAGTTTGGAAAGCTATATCTACCCTCAAAATAGTTGCATTTGGAAACAAAATGAATGAACAGATTCAATTTCACTATCTGAACAGTAAAGCAAAAAAAGTATTCTGACATTTATGTTAAGAAACAACACAGATCCTGATCCCTGGATATTCCAGTTCTTCAAAGCTCTGACTGTCTTGCTATGGCTTCCTATGGCCATGTAGAAATGACTGTAAGTGATGGAAACTAAAGTAAAAGCTATCATCTATATTCACTTTTCAGTCCTGTCCTTTCTCCATGAAACAAGATTTTTTTTCTCTTCCCTTCATTCATTAAAGCTCTTTTTCTCTCTCTGCATGTGTGTATGTGAGTATATGCATATGTATATGTGTATGTACGTGTACCTGTACGTGTATATGTATATACAAGTGCATGTACCTGTGCATATATTCAAGATGCTTGCTGTGATTTTTACCACTCAATGCACAGTGGCTCCTCTTAGTCACTCCCCCAGCCAAGAAGGCAGGGGCATAGTTAATGCCAAACTTGCTCCAGAGCATGCAAGTGACAGTGCCAAAGCATATATGATGAGAATGGCCTCCTCAAACAATACTAATAGCTCTTCTTCATGCTCATTCTTTATTGGCTTCAACAGACAGCAAGAAACAGACAGACACTCTTTTCTATTCTTAGGTTCTCAGAATTTATAACATGCTACATCTGCCATGTATCTGTTGGGTTACATGGGTTCTTGCTATTCAATTATCCATTTTTATTTTTATTTTTAGTACAAGGACTATTGTTGAAATAACTTATTGGACAGCCTGTTCTTAAAAGGCAAAACTCACAACAAGCACAAAACATCTGATCAGATGAGGCAGTGTTCTGACTTAAATCCTCTCTTAGAAGAAAAATTATATTCCCCCAGTTCTTACCACTTCCAAAAAATAACCTAAAAAGGTATACTGAATTTCACCACAGGCTGAGGAGACCTGATTGTTTAACAAATGCCCTACAAATTATTCATTTTAAAAGCTTGTTTTAACTGGGGCTCTTAACTTATGCTGACCACCAAGCTCTATTTTCATTTACACCACAATTGAGGTGTAAACCGAGGCATCAGAGGCCCTCAGAGAGACCTCAACTCCCCTTTCAAGTTGAGGGAGTACATTTCATTACAAACTCTCTGTGCATTTCTTGCATTCTCATTTTTTTAATTAATATGGAATGCTCAAGTCTTATTTTCTAAATACAGCTCCAATACAACTCCATTCAACAGAAAAATGTTAACGTGCTCCCAGTTCAATAATCTACTTTACTTCTTGCAGAAATCAGTTTAAATGTATAAAAGCTACTGGCCAATTTAGATTTTTTTTCCCCTTCCTCTATTTATTTTTCATTGTAAAATTCTTCTTTATGCAATAGCAAAGTTAATTGCTAAACTTTGTTACAGAACCCTTTGTTCTTGCTGAAGTCACTTTGCTTGTCTCTCCGACTGTAAGGACACCAAATCCTAAAAACTGGCAAGAATGCATATGTTTATTTCACCATTGCTCTGCAATTACTGAATGCCACTTAATTATAGCAACAGATGCTCGAGTGTAGGAACCAGAAAAATCAAACGCCTCATTTCCAGGTTATTTTTTTCCATTGCTTCTGCCAACAGCAGATGTGTGAGCCCCTTGTGCTCTGGCGTAAATACTTATCAAATCCTAACAGGTCACCTATGTCACAAACAACATTTCAGATGCAACTGTTTCACCTGATAATAGGCTCTGAAAATAAAACTGTGAGCTGTAAATACAATGTATTCGGAATGAAATGCCATAATGTGAAATTGCTTTTTCTCCAGCTACAACAGAAGTCCTTGACAGTTTTTGGCAGTGATAAATCACCCTCCCATTAATTGTCTCCTCTCTCATTGTGAGGTGAGCTGCTAAAAGGGGCAGTCAACAAAAATGACTTAAAGGACAAATTTTGGCAAAAAGACAATGAAGAAATCTGTCATTGCTAAGCCTCCAGTAAACTGTCATGAAACAATCAAAATATATGTAGCTGAAGTGTTTATGTCTTTGTTAGAAAGGTTATAGGATGACAAGTTTATAGTTAAAACAGGAAGCTTAGAGGGACCAAACTTGCAGGCCCTTGAGTCACCATTTCTCCACGTGTTCTTTAAAATGGTATGCAAATCCTATTAGGGCTTCAGTTTACACAGTGTTTGATAGTCTTAACGACCCTATTTTCTGACTTTTCTACCCCCTCACCCCAGACAACAGAAAGTCCCTGTGAAGGCGTGGCACTGGCTATAGTAATTCTTGCCCCCAGTGTGAAGATCTTCCCTTTCGATGATTTAAGGCTGAGAAAAAGACACTTGGCACTGCACAGATGCTGACCTTTCCTTGTAACCCCTCCAGCTCCTGGTGTGTTAATCTGATCAAGACCCCCCTCTCACTGAGTGGTTTCCATGCACGGAGAAGCAGCTCCTGCTTCCTGCAGAACAGGCGACACTGCCAGCACCCACGCACGGACCCACGACCGGGGCGTGTGAAACGACGTCTGCTACCTTCTCCTCAGACATGACACTCCCCACGACTCACGGCACCTAGCCTGGTTCCCATCTGCAAATAACTCTTCCCCACTGCAACTCTTCTACAGACAGAACTAACCAGGAGCTATTGCCTCAAGATTCTGCACTGTAGGAGAAAGCCTTCAAAATTTGGCAATAATTTAACTTGGGTTTTTTTTTAGGGCCGCTAATATGTAAAATGTAGGGAGATGGCTACCAGTCTTTCCTGCCCTCAGACTGCCTCCACCTCTAGGGCATCCAAACAGCAGATGGTATGTTTAAAGACCACAGGTTATCCCTTCATGTAGGAGGGGTAGGGGATGCTTGTCAGATCCACAACTCCAGAAAGGGCAACATTTCTCCTTTTAGAAAAAACATGGTGCTGTCACTTTATAATTAAGGCTGTTGTTTTTTTTTTCATTATTTCATTTGATGAGACTGGGAAGAGAAAGTATTCTGAGAACTAAAAAAACAAAAACAAAAAACAAAACAAAACAAAAAAACCAACCAAACAAAAACAAGACAAAAACAAAACCAACCAAAACAAAACAACAACAACACCACCAAAACAAAACAAAGGAAGAAGGAATTTCTGTTTACCTGTCAGCAGATGGTTGGAAATTTACCATAAGCAAGGTTAGAAAATGATTTGTTACTAATATGCCTGTCAAGGGCAACGTCTGGAGTTTGGTTTTATATTTATGTTTGTAAGAAAATTACAATATAAATATAAATGAGTTGCATCAGGTATTTAAACTAGACTGGACAGGGCACTAGAAAATATATGTCAGGAACATTTCTCGCACCAGCAGGAAGATGAACTAGGTGACCTAGCATGTCTTTTCCACCACAGACTCCTACCATTTCTGTATTAACCGAGGATGATTGATACCAAATATCCCTTTATGCTACTACCCCTTTTCATTTTGCTGCATATTTGTATGCATTCTGGGGGAGTTGATATTTTAGGAGAACAGCTATGGGGAAGTACTGAAGCGGATTCTTCATCCCAATGGCTGAGAACTGTGGAAGGTCACACAATAGCTCGTGTAGCCATAGCAGCTTTGTTGTCATGGCATGAGAATCCTTCGCCAGTTCTACTTTTACAAAAGGAGCAGTCATCTAACATTGTGAGGTGTTTAATGTAAAGCCTGCTTTTTTGACATGGTTATCACAAGCTATTTTCTGTCCAGACATTTACACAGACCTTGTGTTATCCGTGATTTATCCCCAACCCGTGTTCCTCAATTGTGCTTAAACGTGGTTATAGTTGTAGTAAATCATGTGTTGAAATGCACAACTAGAAGGAAGGAACCATACAGTTCTCACTAGCACAGGAACATTAAACAATAATACTCCACTGAGCACCAGCACTATCAACAAGTTTCTATCAGCCTGGTCCTGCAATCCTAACATAGGTATTTCCCCTTCCCCCTCACCTCTGTCTTCCATTTCAAACTCTTTCAACAATCACTTAGGGACCACATTATAGGGTCTCTATAGTCTGAGAATTATAACCAGCTCAAATTTTAAAAAAACAAACCAAACCAACCAACCAAAAAAAGCCCAAGTCTCAACATACACTTTGGAAGAATGCTCTGAATTTTGCCAGCAAATTATACAGCTTGTCTTTCAAATTGAAAAAACATAGTAACAAAGACTATATGAACATTATATTAAAAACTAAGAATAATACAAAACCAGGTGGAAGGCATTTTAGAAAACAAGGACTGTCTTCTGAAAGAAAATGTAGACTAATCAGGAGAAAACTGAGAAATTTCAGAAATTCCTTGGTATGCTCTAATCATGTGTGACTTAAATTTTGATAAATGTACTCTGTGTATATAAAACATCTCTTGAATGACAGAAAAGCAGAAGAAATAAAGTGATTGAAGTTTTTTGTTTTCCTTTTTTTTTTTGGTGATGAGCCAGTTTGAGAGCTTACTGTGAGCATATGGAGATAGCATATTTGCAAGTCCATCTCTGGAGGATTGCAAAAGGCCCTTAGCTTGTGAAAAACAGCAATGTTATTTTTTTTAACGTTCCCTATATTTAGAGATTAAATCGCTCACTGCACAAACCCATTTGGAACAGGCGAGAAGGTGAAAAGGATAATCAGTACAGTCACTGGTCCGTGTTTCCTAAACGCTTTTGAAAACATTACTGTGTGCAGGCATAAAATTAGCGGCAGGACCTTAAAAAGGCTGGCATTTAGCATGACTTTTTGGAAAGTGACACCCTCATTTTTTTCTTGTAGGATATCATTAAATTTCAATCGCCCTATGGCAGTGCCTTTCCATTAATAACCAATTCACTGTGTCACTTTGGCTCTCCTTTGAAATAATGAGCCTTTGCTTCGCTTTAATAAATTTAAACATATTCTCAAGGCCAGGGAAGATAGGAAACCGCAGATGGGCTGAGAAAAACACGATTCATAAATCCTTAACTGCCTGAGATCGTTGAGAGCAAAACAAAGTAACACTCGTAAAATATTAAACAATCCCAGCTGTATGAGTGAAGCTTCATTAACAAAAATGGACTATTTACTGCCTTCAACAGAGCCTGTGGGTGGAAAGATTCAGAGAAATCTTCTTTAGCAAAACACTGTCATCCTCATTTTGATTCTTTAAGCAACTGATGGTATGGTAGATACTTATTTTGCATGGCCATATGCAGAAACATTTTAGCAGGAAATTAATGATACTCTGATTGCATTAAATACCACAAATCGTGCTTCACCATATAAGCAGGAGTGAAAGAAAACAGAGAAATTTAGCTGATATTTTATCCTTGAAGAATTCACATGCCAATAGAAGTAAAACATGACAAACTTTATTTAAATCATAAGGGACTTCTCCAGCACTCTGAAGTAAACACAGCAATATGAATAAGAGCAGAGAAATCAAGCAATGTCATTGCTTCTGCTGGGAAGGTTTGGCAATTGATTCTGTGGTGTTATACTATTTCTTGCTTTAACCTTTATTAACATGCAGCTGATTTTGTTTATAGACCTATCTGGTACAAAAGGAGAAAAGCCTTTTTTTCAGGCTTTCGTGTCTACCATTTATTTAAATTTGACAAGAGTTCTGTTCAAGTAAGGAAGGTAGGCTCTGACTCTGGTTTTAAGTACACAAAGCTGGACAATTAGATTCATGAAGCTGATTTTGTGGCGCCTAAATAACATGCACAAACTCCCACTGAATTAACCAAAGGAGTTGTGAAGACAGCTCTTGCCTCTCAGGTCTCACTCTCACTCCATCAGCTCTTTGCTCTACCTCCGTGTGGGTCCTGCCACCTCCCCTTCCTCAACGGCTCTGAGGCACTGGGGACCTTATTTCCAATAGCATAAGCTACAACTTCTACATGAACCCCCAAGAACAGCAGCCTATGATGTTCCTAAATCCCCTTTCAAGTTTTGTTGAAACTTAAATTAAAGCTAACAAGGTTTATTTATTAATACAAATTTGGAAGATCAGGTAAACAGCCATAAGGATAGCATAGAATTTTTGAAGCATCTACAGCAAGAATAACCTTTCATGGTATCATGGAGGGTTTTTTTTAAGCCAAGAATTGCATACAAGTTTAAAGAAGAATAGAGATCAGTGTCAGTTTACTAAATGCTAAGAACCTCGAAGCTCCATCTCTAAAGACAAGCTGACAATTGAGTGGACAGAATGTCAATACTTCAAACATTTCAAGGGTAAAAATATTGCTTTTTACAATCTGTGTCATATTTAATGCAAGAAAAGAATTTAGATTTTTGTTTCTTTTGCTGGATGTCAGGGTTGTTTTTTTTTTTTTTTTTTCCCTTTTATCCCAGTGAAGAGCATAACTAGAGTATTTAACAAAAATACATGGTGCATTTTTTGCCCCCAAAGAAAAATAGTTTCAGCTTAAATGCAAAAATGGACATAATATTTTTTAATTTAGTTTATAAAAGCTTTTAAAAAACAAACCTCCAACATTCAATTTATTTATTTCAAGAAGTTTCTCTTATCTGTGAGAACCATTATCCTTTCTTAAGACTCAAGGGGGCATTTTGACCCCTGCAGAGGCATTTCTCTTTCCTGCTTGAAAGCCTAGGAATGCACTTAGCACTCATGGCTCCCACTCCCTTCAGTGGAAACCCTCAGTACTGCTCAGGAGTTATCACCCTATAATCATTAGAGCAGTCATTTCTGTGCTTAGTAGACCTTCACTGTAGCTGATTTGTATAATCAGGGTTAATCTATTCTGATTGCAAACATCCATACCGTAAAGTTTGAATAAATTCACACCGATGCTCACTCAGCCCAGGATGCCATCAAGACTGCCACAGAAATATGCTGTGGAAGGTTTGTTTGCTTTTAGGGGTGACTTGATCCAGCATAAGTAAAGCTGCTGTCCCCTTCCTTCATTTGATTTTGGGAAGAACTTACCTTGTTTTATCATCTGTCAGAAGGAACGGAGTACAAAAAGCAGTGGTAAAGCATTAAAGTGTTAGCAGCAGCAGCACAGTAGCTCTAACACCGAGGTTACCTGCCTGCATGAAAGCAGCAATTAGGCTTTCTACAGTAACAACCTCAGGCAGAAAACAAAACTGTATTTGCCCCAAAGATTCTAAATGTGGGTAATAGAAGGGCTTTAGGTGACACATTGTCTAATCCAGTTCAGCAGAGAAAGCATTCATTCTTCTCGTTACACACCGGGATTTGCTACTACTATTTTTTGGCTTCTGCTTTCAGAAGTGAAAAGAAATTTTAAAATCTAATCCTATTGGTGCAATTAGGAATACTGTCAAACCCCCAAACTTCACAGTCACTTGCAAATTAAAGAGCAAATGTAAGACAGAGATTCATTTTTCTTTCATTTAATGAAACAAATAAAAGTTTCTCTTTAAGCATATATTAAAAAATTAAATCTATAAACATAATTTTATAATGCCCCATTCCCCCTGCAGTTTTTTGGGGGTTTTTTTTGCTGTTATTGTAGAACTACTACAGACCGAATGCTTCCCAATTTAGTCTTGCAAACTAATATACACAATAGCAGGTAATGTTTCCACAGATTTTCCCTACTAATGTGCTAGTTGTGCAGCTGGCTTTTTCCAAAGGATACTTTGGTGTTGGTCCTGTCCACGTAAGATTCCCCCATCTAGAGTGTCTATCAGAATAACTCACTGGGGTGTTTCTGATGTATACACCTATTATCAAACTGAACTCACTAACTTAATTCCCAAAAACAACCAAAAGAGTCAAAGGTTAATGACTTTTGGCCACTATCAGTTTGCAGTAGGTTTGGACTGGCCACCTAGAAGTGAAAAAAAAAAAAAAAACAACTCCAAAAACAAGTCCTCCATGCTCCATTACCAGTGCTTTGAACCATCCAGTCACATGGATTTTTATGTTTTGAGAGGGTGAAAAGAATGCAGATTGGCATGAGAATACCACATTAATTCAGCAGTTAAATGGCTCTTTGAGAAGATTCACTGACAGAAAAAAGCAAGGCTGTCTTTCTAAGCCCTCATCCTCTTTGGGTCTACACACATTTTCTGTGAAAAGTTGATTCTTTTCCTTCTCTTTTTTTTTTTTTTTTCCCCCCCCCAAACAGCCTTTTATCATCTAACATGTGAATCAATTGTAATGTGAGGCATGTGAGCAGAGAGCCTTTGCCACTGGGCCCTCATAAATCTTGCCAGTTCCCAGTGAACAACACCAAATATTTGCAGCTGAGGAACATTTGGTCCGGCTTAAATTAACATATCTCAGCAGTCAGAAGTCATTAAGCTTTGCCAGTGATTTGAAACCATTTTTCCATTTCAAAAGCAACACTGGCTGTTACTTATTTTTCTGGATGAAGAAGGTGGTAAGGAACAAAAGCAATGAAATGAAAATGGGAGATATAATGAAAAAAAAAAAAAGATAAAAGGGCTTTGAACTGCCTTTGGTAAATTTGTTATTAAGACTCCTTTTAAATAGCAGAGCACTTATGTATAAGATCAAATAATAATTCAAGATGATACACATTAATTTCAGTGGCAAATTACGTGATTTAAAGGCTGTGAAAATGTATACTTATTTTCTTCCTTAATCCCTTGTGAATATAGGCACTATCAATTTTAAAAGCTGATGAAAGCTTTAAATGAAAAACAATAATCCAACCTTTTTCAATTAAAGGCCACAAGTGGATTAAGTACTGGAGTAAAGAAATGTGCTGTTGCGCTTCTCAAAGATCACTTCTGATACGGTCTGTTCAGATGCAGAAGGCTGGAAAAACACCTCAGATCTGAAAGTATCATGATCCAAAAAATTACAAGCAAACAGAAAAAATATTGGTTTTAATACAGGTAAAATGGGAGTTTAGATCTTCCAGACTTGTTATTTCTGTATTATTTACATGACACATAACTCCTGTTCAGCTGGTAAATAAGTCATCATCTGAAAGATGACTCATGAGAGCCACCCAAGGCCTGACTTGTCAGAGAAAAACCCCAAACAGTTCCCTACATTTATGCTTACTAGTCTAAAATTATACAACTCTGTCAGAAATCCTGTCAAAAGCCATTTCATTACAAACTCTGAAAGCTGTTTGCCGATTTATAACAAGATAAATATTGCAAGAGATTTTGATATGTACACTGATTTTGATACATACACTGATTGCAATGCAGTTGATTGCAATGCAGTGATTTCTTATATGTGAACAGCTAAACTGAACGTACTTATTTAAATTAATGGTAATTATAATTTTTAGCCTCCAATTAGTTTTATTGATAAAGTTTTAATAGACTTGAATGTTTAAGACCCATGTTATGCTGAAAAAATATTGACTTACACTCAAAAGCCTTTAAGTTTATGAAACACTACTAAAGACAACCCCTCCATTTGAGAGCTTTCTGAGATTTGCAAACTTTTTAAACTCCCTGCAGCTCTAGTAAAATCAGTTCTGTGTAAAAAAATAGATATTCTATTAACCAGACTTAAAAGACAAAGGCTTCTAAAAAGAAGACATTTACTGCTAACTAGGTATGAAAGGTTGCTGGGATAGCTATATAAGCAACTAATTAGCATAAATTACTGATAATATTTCCTTACAATTTTACAGGATCATGGGACAGTTGAGGCTGGAAGGAACCTCTGAAGACCACCTAGCCCAGCCCAACTCTTGACTGTCCAGCTGGCTTTTAAGTAGTTCCTTAGAGAGTCTCCACTGCCTCTCCTCAACACCCTCACTGTTAAAAAGTCTTCTCATATGTTCTAACATAATTTCCTGTATTTCAGTTCCTGTCCATGTCCTCCTGTCTTTTCACTATTCTTTTTCCCGACCCATTACATTATTCTCTGTCTATGGTCTAATCCATTTGACAACAAACCATGTCATCCTGCACTGAAGAAACAGAACAGGTCTGCAAAGCCCCCTCACATCACACAAGGTTACCCTGTATTGCAGAGGTCTATTTTTGCGGTCACAAGTCATAAAACATTTTTCAAAACCTACAAGCTAATTTCATGGGGAAAACCAAGTGGGACAATGCCTTAAGAGATCACTTTGGAAGGCATACACCAGCTTGTGGAAGTCTGTTTTGTGCTCTACCTACTTTCTATGTAACCCTGCACATTTGGACTGAACTAAACTGATACAGATGCTGCTTCAACACTCGTTTGAAAGGTGGAGAGTCTGCAGGAGCACCATATCCCATCACATCCTTACATCGAGGTAAGGAAGACAACAATGGAAGCACAGCCAATCTGAAAATCAATAAATATTTAGCCAAAAGATGGCTGTTTTCCAAGATGTGCTTTTCCAAGATCTCCAAACCTGTTATCACAAGTCTTTGGTGAGACAGAGCTGTTGTGTGGGTGCTGAGCATCTTCTTGTAAATTTAATCCTAGTTTTCAACAACTATTTACTTCAGAACTCCTTCCTTTCAATCTCTTTTTCCCAATAATAATAATAATGGATAGAAATTAAAGGAAAACCATGGCTACTCAGTTCTGGGTTGAGGAAATGTGTAATCAATGAGAACAGATTCAGTCCCACTATTCACTAGAGAATATTTCTCAAGCAGGACAGCCCAAAATTTGGTTAAGTATGGGCTACAAACTGGCTGTAGTAGTAGCTGTGCTGCAAAGTAGTCAGGAATTGTGCTGTAAAGGGCTCTCTAATTGCTTAAGAAGATGAATATTTTTCCTCTCCCATGTTATACAGTGAGGTCAGGCTTTCAGGATGTACACTTTCCTTTCACAGCTTACTGAGCAACAATATTCTGGATGCTGCATTTCATACAAAACCTATGCATGTTTGAGACAATACATGCAGTATGATTAGATTTAGGTTATTTAACTACATTTCTTAAACTCTAAATGTGTCTAACCACTATTATATTAGTGTACAACACAGATCTTCATTCAGCGAGATTCAGACATATTTCTGGAGCTGAAATAAATATCAAGCATGGAAGATACTCCTTGAGCCCTGTAGCTACAAGAAGTATTTCATGTGATTTATTATAGCATAAGAATATATGTAATGATGAAAATAAGTTGAGAAGTAGAGGATATGACTTCTTTTATCCCTTTGGAGACATCATAGCTATAACTTACAGGAGGACCAGTCTGGAGTGAATTGTGTGACTGTTATCAGATGTGGGGAAAATAAAATAATACTCCATTTAATAGACCTGACAACAGCTATTGAATTTACATTGTGAGATAAAGGCTACTTCTTTTAAAATGAGCTCACCAAATCTAAAATTGGGATTAGTTAATAACTAAGATGTTCAAGTTTGAAAGACTATATATGAAATTCATATGATTTCTAGTTCTTATTTTATACTTAGTGTAGTGTAGAGGGCTTTGAGCATTTTTTTCAGGGAATTAAACAATATTGTTGAATTGTGAGTTTGTTGGGGTTTTTTTAATTCTCCTTCCCAAAAAGAAAATGAGAAGAGAGAGAAACTGAATGATAGCAATAGATGTTCAGACCTTAAAAAATTGATACTAGCTAAACAATAGACAAAATCACCAACTGAACATAAACTTTTGCAGTATCATTGGAATTTTAGACAGATGTTCATGGGTACAGATAATGCTTACAGAGTTCAGACTTTTAAAATGCACTAAAATTAATGTTATTCTTCAAGGCATTAAAGAACTGCACAATTATATTTCAAATCAAGTAAAGATTACAGTTTAAAAATTCCTCATGGAAGTACACAAGCAAATGACCCACTTAAATAGTCCTCTTCATGTTCTTGGATGTCAGTTATTTATAAAAGTTCCTTTGCCACTCAAACAATTTTGTGTCAACAGGAAATGAGTTAGACAATCTTTAATAAACACATAAAGAACTGCTCTACAGATAGTTGCTTAATTATGCAGAGCAACTCATTCAAGCATAAAAAGAAAATGCTGGAATGTAGGTTTGGGGAAAAAGGCCTTGGAAATATGAATATGTCTGTTTTTATCTCTCCTGGCAATATAGTAGCTACCTATATTTTTAACTGACATTTAATGTCTGTAGTCATTTTTATATTTATTGATCCTTATTTGTATTATTAAATTAGTTTAGTATTAACAGCCATCAAGGTTTCATTTTGCTGTGCTAAGAAGGGAGTACAAATTTAAAGAAAATTTTAGGAAGTGCAGAAAAAAACATTCACAAAATTGTATTTCCACTTGTGTTAGCTTCAACTGCAGCTGAAATTATAGTATATATCTGAGGTACATGATAGAATACACTTTCTCTTCTATGTACACTATAGTGAACAGAAAACTACATGATGGAAGTAGATATTATTAAATAGACCTGCAATTTTTCTTTGAAATTCTGTTTTCATAATTCTGCTTTCAGGGGAAAAAAAAAAAAAAAAAAAAAAAAAAGCTGTAAGCAAACCTAGCACTCCCTGTTCTACAGTTCTGCTAATAAGTCATTCTCCTGCATTTCTAACAACTTCATTAGAGTGACTGCATCTCTTTCACAAGTATGAGCTATAAACTCAGTGGAAAAGAAAAAAAAAACATACCCCGCATAAAGGCAACTAAGAAGCTATTCATGTGTTATGTAAAAAACATTTACAGAAAGAATTCTTAAAATAATTATCTCAGATAGATTAAACAGGTCTTTTAACCATTCCTTCACTATGCTTGACCAAGCTTAGTACAAAATACATTATTTTGTATTATTCACTACTTCTGACATTTTAGTATTTTAAGATTAAGAAAAAAAATGGTACAGGTTTCTTTTAGCTGAAAATAGAAGTATTATTTTAATATATCAGAGAAGCCATCTATGGAAAGACAGTAGACAAACCTCTATTCTACTGAACATTTTCTACTACAAAATTCTGTATTTAAATGGTTAACATATCTTTTTCCCTCCATTTTTCCAGACAGCTCTAATTTAGATATGGAAATTTTTCAAACTTAAATCAACAGCTGAAGAACTTGATTGAGGATATATTGAATTGTGCCCAGTGTTAAGTCAGGTAGTCCTTACATCTCATATTTCTAATTAAATTTTCATGCAACAGTTAAGAATATTGTAATATAATATTAACAGTTAATTTAATAATTAAAATATTATTTTTTGAAGTGACTTCATGGCCAGTGTTTACGTTATTTCTCTACTTGTATATTGCAAGTGAAAAGGCTGTATTGGGTATTTTTTATTGATCTTATATATTTCAATGGGCCCACACACATCTATACACACTCTTACACATACATACACACTCACACATACAAAAAGGTTGGCCAGGAAATTAGACATCTTATCTGTGAGCTTGCTAAATAAGGACCAATAACCTAGGTCTGCAGTAGTCTGTGTGATAACTGCTCTTACAAAATGAAATTTTGACTTTTTCACAGCTTAGCTACAAGTAGACACTATCAGTAAAACTGCATTTCTGTGCAATATGATGGGAAGTAAAAGATTTCAACATCTGACAGGAGAAAATGAACAACTGATAAACAATCTTAGAAATGTTCTCTCACTGCAAGGCATGCTTTTGATGATGATTTACATTTTTATTATTGTTGACTTTCAGGATGGGGCTGATGGTTGGCTAAACATACAATAACTGAAAGAACAAACCATATAAAATGCAAGCCAAATCAAAAGTAAAACATGATTGGCATCATCTGCTTTAAAAGCTTTTGCTCATTTTTCTCTTCATTTCAGTATTCAGTAAATGTAACAGGAACTCAGCACATTGGGTAAAATAGAAAAAAAAAAATCACAAAATCACCATAGCTTTCTGATTCCAACATGGTAAATATTCCAATTCCTCTTCCACTATTCTCCTCCCACTCAAGAATTAAATTCTAATTCTAACCCGAAGCACACTGAAGGAACTCATACTAACACTTAACGCTCCTGCAGAGTTAACATTTGATCTTACATACTAACCTGGGATTGTAGCTGTGGGGGAAAAAAGTGTGCAACTTAGGAAAGATGACCATGCTGAAATATCAATGAATATAAAAAACCCCTGAGACTGAAAAAGTGCATGACTGTGAACTCTTAATTTTTTTTTGTTTCTGCACTGAAGGATAAGGAAAGAAACAGGCAAAATTGTTTGTTAATTCAGATAATGTGTTCAGTTGACTAAACAAATTGGAAGAAACAAAAGCATAAACAGTGATTTGATTTTGTTTTGCTGTTTTGAAGACAGCTCTTGAATGGTTTGGTGGTTTCTTTACAATCAAATTTTCATTAAAATTAATTTAGATATAATTTTTAAAGCAGTGCTTTAAAAATGAATGCTTTTAATATTTAAAAATAATCAAAATCATTTTAGGTTAACCCAATGTTAATTTGACTAAGTCTTCATTCCCTCTGTAAATTTCAATTAAAATTTTACGTAATTGTTCCCTACCTGTTACTACTTAGTGCACAAATTAAACTGAAAATTTTATTAGCCACCCAGCTTTATCTTTTAAATTGAATCAAGTAAATTTAATAAAACTGGATATACATGAACGCACCTTCATCTTCATTTGTAAAGATTTTAATTGTAAAAACTTAATGCTAAGTAATCCAAAAGAGAAAAGAGGAACAAAAAACCCCCAACCCCCCAAAAGTTCTGTCAGAATTCTGTGACAATTACTCTGGAAATGCATAAGACAAACCCAAAAAGTGCCTTTATTTCATTAGGTATCTGCAATTAAATACTGCTCATCATAATTTTGTGTTTCAGCTATGAATTTCATTCTTAGTCACACCTATTTATACTCACTAAATATATAGGATCAAGTTGTATCTACTTATTTACAATGTTACATCATTTTAATCAGTGCTCAGAAGCACTGACACATAATTCAGCTACTAGAAGCAAGGACAGTGTTACTAGAGTCTATCATACAAACTATTGGGATGACAGTCTAACGTAGACTTGTACCATAATTCTGTGGGAAAGAGAAAAATGGAGTAGTGAAAATGGAATGAAAACAATGAGGCAGTCTCAGTTACAGAACTATGACACTGTAGATTATAGCTTTCCAATAATTTTGAGATGTACAGATTTTATATGCCAGTTAGATAATATTTCTTATTTTTATGTCCATTAGATAAAGTAGAATGTAATTTATTGATCTTTACAAATAAGTTCTAACCCAATTATTGTTTAAAACGAATATTGACTTCAAGCACAAGAATTATCTCTATTCATTGGTTTTTTAGAGTAGGTTATTAATATGTTACCTTGAGTCTTTCACCTCAAAAGTTACAATAGTTAAAGTAAAACACTGTCTAAGAGAACAACAGGAAAGGATTCTGCGCCATATTTCGAATGAAAAAATCAGAAAATAAGTTCAGAACTGATTTCTGTTTAAAAACAGGTAACCAAGGAACTCAATTATTGAGTTTCTCTGCCAATGTTCCTTTATTTTTCATACATCCCCTCCCAGCCAATAGCTGAAACTGAAAATCCAACTGACAATTTGCACAAATGCATCAAGTGCAGCCTGGGGATAAAAACAGGCTAAGGACTCGCCAAAGATAAAGTACAAAAACACAAATTCCACTTCCCAGCTTCAAGACCCAGCTGGGAAGGGCACTGAGCAATGCGGTCTGTGAAAGCTATCCCAGCCCATGGCAGTGGAGCTGGAATGAGGTATCTTTAAGGTCCTTTATAACCTAAGCCATTCTGTAATTCTATGCTTCTATTTCTAGTGTAAGTTTGGGTGGCAAAGCTATTGACTGGCTTCAGCAACTGTTTGCTAATGGGTAATAATTGAGTAGAAGAGAATATCTGCAGTGCTAATGTGCAAGTATAATGAGGTAGGACTCTTAAGGTGAAATGAATGAACAAGCCCCAGCCAAACGTTTTGTAATAAATCCACTGAAAGTCTGGAAAATGTGCAACAGAACATGGTTAGAAAACTTCAATTTGAAAGAAATCAAATTATTTGAAATCCAAAGATGTATAAAGAAAAGGAGTCTGCAAATTTGCAATATAGGTCTTAAATATTTTTGGTATTAAATGAAAGCAAGCCAAGTCAGGATTGCAAGGTAAAAGTGACAGGATCATAGATGCTATTTTGCTGTAAATAAAATGCCCTGTTAATAAAGTCAAGGCTCCATATCCTTTCCTGAAACAAATATTATTCCCTTGTGTTTGGATGTCGTCATGCTAAACAAAAGGGCTGCAATTCGATCTCTGACCATGCTGTGAAGATTTTCTTGTGCCCACATTATTTAGTGCTAGTACTTTCTAGAGCAGATGTGTTGTGGAGGGAGCTAATTGTAGCAGTCAAAACACAGCCAGGCTAAAAGCTAACAATTAAGCAGTCTGGACAATCAAGGATTCAATGCTTAAGCTCACTCCCTACATCTCTTTTATTTAGCAGAATTTATGGCCTGTTACATTGAGGCTTTGCTGTGTAACAAAGGAGAAACGTGCCTTGAAAATGCTGCTAAAAAAGTCATTGAAGTTGTATTTTTATGAGTTCATACAATGGAAAATGGACAAGCTTTCACTCCCACAAATCAGACTGCTGCAAACTGAACATATGTAGCTATTTTGTTGAAACTGCAAAAATTGCACGCAGGTGAAAATGTTAGTTTTCACTCAGAAAAAGTCTGCATTTCAGTGCATCTTTGTTGAACAAAGATTTTAATCCCCTTTTTTTATTAATCACAGATAAAAAGGTGCCAGATGCAGATCCTCATGTCAGAAAAACTAGAATGCAGACACTCTAGACACAAGGGAGAAAAACACTGCATAAATCTAAGTACAGTATTCAGATAGGGCTAAACTTACAGCGCAGAACTAAATATTTTCCTAAAAAATTCTTAGCATAGAAGGGGTATGTGGGAGGCTGGCTTTAACCAGAACTAAGTCTAGGATAACCTCTTGAAACAAGTATTTGCTATAAAAGTTTTTTTTTTAAAATTCCTCCATTTGAACAGTACTAAATCTTTGCTCTTGACATAAGTAATTGGTTGCAGGAAGTTTGACTCTTGCTTGTTGAGAAAAAAAGTAACTACATTGGCCAGCTGAATTTCTAATTTCATATTCATATTCATATTTCAGGTCCTTAACCTGACCCAAAATGTGATTTCATTTCATACGTGCTCACTTCCATAAGTATCTGCTGCTAAGATGATTAAGAATATATATACCCTTCTATATATATATATATATATACACCTTTCTATCACAAGGCATATACTGTGAGCTCCTGCAGTGCAGTCAGAACTTTCTGTGTCCAGAGATGTCCAATACCCATTAATATAGTAGTAATTTTCTGACTGTTGAATGGGTTAGAAATATGCTCAGTTGACAGAAATGTGGGAAAACGATAGTCTGTTTTATTTGCAAAATGACATGTAATACAGCACTCATTTTCTGGGAAGGAAGGAAGGAAGGAAGGAAGGAAGGAAGGAAGGAAGGAAGGAAGGAAGGAAGGAAGGAAGGAAGGAAGGACGGAAGGAAGGGAAAAGAAAGAAAGAAAGAAAGAAAGAAAGAAAGAAAGAAAGAAAGAAAGAAAGAAAGAAAGAAAGAAAGAAAGAAAGAAAGAAAGAAAGAAAGAAAGAAAGAAAGAAAGAAAGAAAGAACGAACAAGTTCAAATATAATGTAGTTTTGACAAAATAAATATTTACTTTTCCTAGGTTAAGAGGAGCTGAAATGCTGCTACTACTAGTGATAACTTTAACAATTATTTGAGGCATTTTAGCTCTATCTGCAGGGCTCCAGTGGTGAGCCTTTTTTTCTGTGTACTACAAATACATTACATTGCCAATCTCCTTTTGTCTCACTGCCAAGGTCACGGTCAAGAAACAGACTGAGTTTTTCCACTTTGTTAATCTAGGGTGTCTGGAGTTTTTCAGGAAATGCAGGAAATTCTAGGTGCCTAGTAAAAAGCAAGTCATTTGTGTAACAGTGGGCAATAGTATCAAGTGTTCTGCACCTGTTTTACACTCCCGGACTGTAATTTCTGCAAAGTAAACAGTAGATCTCAGGGTCAGATTACAAATTCTAGTAGGCTGTTTGCTAGATTGCCGCTTTATTTAACCTTTACACTTTCATTTAGAAAGGAGAAAGTATCATTGTCACACCAAGAGGGCAGTTAAAGAGTTTTAATTAACTGTGGAGGTAATTAGACCTCCCAGTTTAACAATTATCAGACAATTCTTTTCTCCTCTAAGTCCTTTAAAGTTGCCCAGTCCTTTATGAGGAATAAAATCCATTTTACAAATATTCTGCTAAAAAGAAAAATGGATAAAAGACTATATAGAAAGAAAAGCTGATTCTAGTATGAAATTATCTATTTCCCTCTTTTGATTTAATAACAAGTCAAAATCTATCAGCTTCTCATCCACCATTCCCTGCCAAAGTCCAATTCTAATCCAATTGCTCCTTTTATTAACCTACTCTCCCTTCAATCTACTGAGCCTCTGCTCTGTTTGGCCCATTGTTTTACTCACACATATGAGAAAGGTAAAAAAACCCCTCCCCCTCCTTCTTTCCAATAAAGTTGGCTGTTTACAACCATAGTTTAAACAGTTATTCAAAATCTCTGATCCAGCTTTCTCTCTCCTTCTGTGGAAGACAAGACTTCTCATCATGAGGGACATTGCTTATCACTTCTGATTCTCAACTTAATTTTTCAAGATGTAGATACACCTCTGAAAGAAAGTAATAGCAATCTTATTCCCAGAGTCAAGTATGGAATCCTCAGCATTGACTCTCCTGAACACAAACATAGCTATGAACATAGATACATTAATATATACATGTAGGTCCTTTAAAGTAAAATGAGCAGAAACATATATGTGTTCAATGGTTCTTAAGGGAAAAAAAAAAAAAAATAGGAGAGGTTTCTTTTGCTGGTATGAATCATTTCAGCTTCATTTGAGTTAAATGTACAACAGGTGTGGGCTCTGGGATTGTCTCTTGCATCATTCTGCCAAAGCCTAGCTCCCATACACCTGCATTCCAAAACACAGCCTCTGCTGAACACGGTCCTGCAATGCTGTCGGTTCATTTGCATGCATATAAAACTATGGTTTACTCTTAATGCCCTCCATGTGAAGCTCACAAATTTTAAGGAAATGATTAAGTAAATTTCTCACTAGTACAGAATTGGATGCGACAGATGAAGACGTGACTTGAACAGGTCACAAAAATACTGACAGAGGGGTGACAGTGACAGATTGAAGAGCTGAACCCCAGGTCTGTACATATAATGTGTATTTCTTGCCTCAAAAAAATTTTTTTAACATAGAAATGTTACAAAATCACAGATTTTTACATAAAAATACAATAATTCAGCTTGTTAGTGATAAATTATCATGCATTACATTTTAATTGGA
This sequence comes from Hirundo rustica, assembly GCF_015227805.2. Lineage (NCBI taxonomy): Eukaryota > Metazoa > Chordata > Aves > Passeriformes > Hirundinidae > Hirundo > Hirundo rustica. The sequence goes on from NC_053451.1 coordinate 66,363,935, forward strand.
AGTTGATAGGATAACCAAAAAAAGGCAAAATTTAAAGAAAAGCAGAATGAAACTATAAAGCATGTAAGAGCTGAAAGGGCTGAAAGGATGACAGGATACAGCCAAGAACATCATTTGGCCAGGAGGAATTTTGCTTGAATTATTGTGGGAAGTAAAAATGGAAACACAAGACCAACATCCAAGATCAGCTCAGGAGTCTGAGGTACTGCCGTAAACCTCTTGATATTTTTTTCTCAATATTTTAACCCCCCAAAACCATAGTGCAGTTGTAAGCCTTGTGAATTCCTGTTGCTTATCATTTGTTCTATGCATAATAAATCCTTATTTGTAATATGCATCATATAATGGAGTAGTAAATATTTCCAATTAGCTTTAGTGTCACAGTCCTCAAAAACTGATGCATTTATGTTAATATAAAAGCATACATGGAACATTTTATCATGCATTAGAGATTTTAATCAGGTAATCTGCACAGCATCTGGAAACCTAAGCAGAGGCAAAGTCTGCTATAACAAAGGCACTGTAACAGTTCACCTTCAGTGAAGAACAATAATGCATTATTAAATTCACTTTCCTGCTCAGTGGTTACACTTAGCTGACCACAGCAAATTTGCTCTCTGCCTGGTCTTCACAAGTTGGCAGAAAAATAGATTCTGTCACATTTAACGGGTTCTGAAAATGACAGGATGCCTCTCTTGGTTTAACTATAAACCATAATCTTTCAGAAGTAAATATAATTACAAATGCCTTTTGTCACGTAGTTCTTAGGAAGGATATTATATGTGGGTTATTAGAGTAGTAGATCTTGCTATGTACTTGAATATCATTAGAATCCAGAATTTATACTGCACAATAGCAACTTCAAAAAAGAATCAGATTTCTATTTTTCTTTGATCCTAAATGACATCATAATTCCTAGAAAACCAAAGATACATGCATCAAACTCCTTGAATGTGGTCATACTGTTATCAAGAGATACTACTCCTTAAATGAACATCAAAGGAAAACCTACGTTCTCTTTTGTCCAAAATACTGTTTTAATCATATTCTGCATCTAATTAGAAATATGCCTTGTTTTACATACATTTGATTGAAGGAACCTTTAAGAAAACTGCCTTAGACTCAGGATTCAGAGATGAAGAATTATTGATTAGGAATTTAATTAGCAAAAGTCAGCTTAGTTATATACAACAGATCCCCTCAGGTTTCCAAGGAGTTCTATCAAGCTGCAAGCATGATAACAATCTGTTCCATATGATGATAATAACTTTCAGGTGGAGGTCTTCAAACAACACTATACACCATTTAAATACTGGTGAAGGGCAATTTAGGTCCTAGTTAAGATGTCTTAAAGATTTTTAATTAGGTTTGTGCAGGTAACTAGTTTAGCAATTACAAGATACTTTTTTTCCCTTTAATTCAGCAGTTTTCTTAGAAAAAGGTCTAAAGTGGAGAGTTTGAAGACCCACTAAAAGGCAGACTTCCGTTCTGGAATCTCTCTGTAGCTTTTTATTACTTATTTAGATACAAAAAAATAAGTTTAAGTAACTCCTCAGAGGGAACTTAGATTTTGCAATGACATTAGACTCAAGACTGACATGGAACTTAACACAGTCGTTGTTCACTGAAGTGGAATTGCCACCTGGTGCTAGATTGTCAGTCCTTAACATTATGTGCCTTGAGTGAAAATTCTGCAAATTGAGAAAATACGTAAAATGGCATAAAAGATTTGGATCTTTATTCCACCCATGTTGTGAACAGCAGCACCACACTTTAGGCAGGATTGAAGCTTTCCTGGACACTGAATAAGTATTTCTGGGAGTCCTGCTCACCCTCTAGCAGACAGATACTTATGTTCCTCTTTTAAATGATTAAACAGAAGTTCACATAACCATGGAATGGTTTGGGTTGTGAGGGATCCTTAAAGATCACGTAGTTCCAGCCCCCGGCCAATGGCAGGAACATCTTTCACTAGACCACGTTGCTCAAAGCCCCATCCAACCTGGTCTTGAATACTTCTGGGAATAAGGCATCCACAACTTCTCTGGACAACCTGTCCCAGTGTCTCAACACCCACATAATAAGAAATTTCTTCCTTAAGGCCAGTTTAAACCTCTTTGAAATCACTGTTCCTGCCATGTAGGTAAAAGTCTTAGGCCTTGGTAAAAAGCTTCTCTCTGTCTTTCTTTTAATCTCTGTATAACCATTGAAAGGCCACAACAAAGTCTCCCTGGAGCCATTTCTTTTCCCGGCTGAAAAACTTTTAGATAAAACCATTCCCTTTTTTTTTTTTCCCTACCAAGAACAA
>NC_053451.1:66371242-66433742 GCF_015227805.2 Hirundo rustica
GGGAAAGAAACAAAATAATAAAGCACCTTTCAGAACTGTTTGGGGGCACAAGACACCTAAGAACGGTACATGCAGAGCTGTTTCAATAGATTAAAAATACATCAGATTGTGAGCACATGTAACTCACATGAGCCTATTCAGAAAATCAGATATGTCCAAGATCCATGTAAGTCACTGTGAATATATAATAGGCAGCATGCATACATGCAATTGGGCTGCACTGAGCCTAGTTAGCAGGGAATATTTCAGAAGTTATGTGCACGTATCCTTCAAGTGAAAACTGCACAGCAAATCTCTCATAAAATGTGCCAGGGCTACTACCATCCCAGCAGAATAAAGGCCCCTAGTAGCATACAAGTCTGCAGAGGTATGTCATTGGAGGATGATTTGATGAGGCCTATAGAAATAATTCTATCCAATTATTTACACTGAAAAAAAAAAAAAAGCTTTCAAAAGTTCGTACTACCTGTGCACTCCTTCCTGCCTACACATACTGTTCATATCATGTTCAATAACATGAAAGGCTTCTATGTTTTCTATGTAACAAAAATAGATGTTTTTCAGCTACTTAGCAAAAACCAACCCATTAAGAAAAAACTTCCAATTTCATTTGTCACCTTTATAATCCATTAACTATAATAGCTTTTAATGTACTTTTAAAATTCCTGAGACTCTCAGGCTGAGTGAAAAGATACCCCAACAACCAAAGTGTAAAAAGGTTATCTTGGTGATACTGGCTTTCTCAAACTTTTAATTTAGCAGATCTTTATTATATTATCTGTCAGAGGTTACAAATTTGACTACTGTTTTTAAGAGTTTGAGAAGTCCTAGGTGATGTAGAAAGCCTGAACTCAGTATCTTAAGGATTTAACAACTAATCTATTAAGATTTAATAGAAAATATTTAGGATGTGAAATGAGAATGTAGACTTAAAATACGATAACTGTAAATGTACTGGCATGCAGAATCCCATCAAGGTACTCTAATATTCTTGTTACATTAAAATGCAATATTCAACCAAATAAGTATAAGTATCTCTCTGTGTGTATGTATCCATAGAAAAATGAACAGATAAAATACGTTTGCACAAGGAGCTGGGCAGCAGAACTGCCAAGGAAAATTACTCTGTACATCAACTGGTAAGTACTCTCCTTAAAAAGGGGCTTTCTCAGAGAATTAACCAAAATCCTAACAGGCCAGAAACAGAATTTAACCGAAGGTCTGGATACTTGTTTGATGACTTTGCTAGAGAACAGTTCAGGCTGAAGAGAATTTTGTTGATGCTAAAACTTCCTTTGAGTCTTTCATATTTATATAAACATATGTGGTTTTTTATTTGTTAAGGTGAATGAGCATGTTATATTTACATCATGCATACATTTTAAGAGGATTTACTTCTGATAATGCAGAAAAAATATCTAACTATGTAGGATGACATACTTATCATTAGTTTCATTTTTGATGCATGAAGGCTAACAGGAAGATCCAACTCTAACTTCAGAATATTTAAATTATTTTCCTTTTTTTACTGAGGATATTTTGAAATTTTATCATTGTCTTTTAAAAATATTAGCCAGAGGTCTAAGACTGATCTTCTCTCTAGAGGGGTACATAAAATAAAAAGAAAGACAAAACCTGGGATTTTTTTAATATGTGGATTTGATAAAGTTATACCTTAATTGTTGCAGTCAAGAAACAGTCATTGTTGATTATCTGAAAATTACTTGTGGAATTTTCATTAATATCACAGTTTAAAGCTCTTCTGAAGGAAATACTTTAACTTCTTTTGTGAACATGATGAATATTTTATATTTTGCCATAGAAAACAGCATGCACATTTTCAGCAAGAGAGTGTCCTTCCCATAACACCTCAAATAACATATGCAATTGAAAATGTAAGCATGACATTCAGGCTTCATTTGCTGCTGGTGTCTATCTAAAAAAAATATAAACTGATAGAGACAGAAAATTCTAATCTGATGCCCTAAGGCCAGATCCAATAACATACTTAAGCATCTAAATTTGGTGTTAAAGCAACCAACTTTTCAGTGGTTGTGCCCCAGAAGGGGATCTTGGGCTGAAGTGAGTTTTCATTACTTTATAGAGTACGCAGTAGGTATTTCTAGGCAGGTACGAGTGAGGGGGTGCTACAAGCAGCCACTGCCTCCAACATCACCCCAAAAAATCATATGCAGCCACCTGGAGCTAGTAAGTAGAGAAACACTGCCAGTAGAACTGAGCTATAAATTACACCTTGCAGGCCCAACACAACCCGAGTCCAGGTCACAAGAGTAAAGGGATGATGTTAAAATATACGTCCCTCTTTTACAAAAACCACAGTGATTAAGGATGCTGCTCAGGAAACATGTCACAGTTCAATTCTCTCTTTTGACTAGAGTGAATTAGGCTCCACATCTCTGAGGAGGGTGTGTTTGACTTTTAAGGCATTGGTTATTTTGAACTCTCTTTTTTTGGAACACTTCAGATCGATGAGCAAAAAGAGGATCAGGATTCAGTAGTCTACGTTCTCCACTAGTTCCTCTTTCCTATGCTTAATTGATAACATTACTGAACAGCTGAACAGGTATTCAGCTCCATAAAAAACAACAAAAATCTGCTTCTGACTGGGAGCTTCAGATTGGAAGGTCTGCAGGACATTGTATGTAAGCTGAGCAGAAAAAGCGATAAAATATACCTCACTAAAACTGAGAGACTATCTAATGCAAACTCTTTGTGTCACAGAAACTTGAAAATAATTAAAGTCTCTTAACACAGAAAACTGAATGGATCTTTTCTAATATGACTCCCATACTTCACGTAACTCCTTCTTGTTGAATCTGACCTAATAAACCAAATGTGCATCATCAAATAGTTGATAATTACAGATTACAAAATCAGATACTTGGTTTTGGCTGTCAAGCGCTTGAACTAACATTGTGTACTTGAACCCACCTCATTCTCCCCAGGACCATTTACATTTCTACAGCTTGCTTTCAATAAAATTGGAAAAGCTGCTATTTCCTAATAAGCAAAAAACCTTTGGAAATCTAGGGCAATTGACTTCCTGTGATACAGATAGTGACAACTTGAGTGATGTATGAACTGGGAGGCAGAAGTACTCTGCAGTACCTCCTGCAGTCCTCCCTAGTCCAGACTAGGAACCTCGCTGGACCACAATATAACCTTAGCAAACCCAAGCTTCCTTCTTAGGAAACTTAGGGAATGAGTGGAACTTCAGATGTGTACATTGGGTCTTGAGCCAGCATGAAGCTAGGATGCAGCAAAACTGCACAGCTGGATTAAGCAGCTGTAAGATGTCCCCAACACCCATGTCTTACACATGGCCATTCGCAACAGAAACTCTTCCAGTTTCCCTGCAACAAATAATGACCCAGAGCCTGATGTGAACTTTCTGGTTTTAACAGACAGATCCATAGAACCTCATTTGATTGCTGGTGTCACAATAATAATCTGACTCCATGGAAGGTAAGGTCACTCAGAGCAATGCATACCAGAACCTGAAAACAGATTTTGGTTACAAACAAAAAACGCCAAACAACAATCAAACAAACCCAACAACAAACAACAACAACGACAACAACAACAACAACAAAAACCAACCAACTAACCAACCAACCAACCAACCAACCGAAAAAAACCAAAACCAAAAACACAAAAGAAAAACCCACACAAAACTGAACAAGAGCTTTGCTGGTAGTTTAAGCCATTCTAATTAAAATAAACGAATTTTGTCATTAATACTAATTCTTGCTGAATTTTGAATAGAAATATATATGATCTTTGAAAGACTTATTGTTTGTCAATGCCAATAAACTGTTTCTAAACGTATTACACCATGCGTGTTTTTAACAGGCAAATGGCATTTTCTCTCCTGTATGCAGCTCATAGATCAGATGAAACAAATGATTCACCCCTCTGACATTCAAAAATTGGTATGTTGATCAGTTGCCTCTTATAACTTTGTTCCCCCTTTAAATTATCTGTTGACTGTAAATAAATTTTCCCTGATCTCAGATCACTTCAGAGATTTTTTTCATCTTTTCATTTTTTTTAATGGAAGAGGAGACAAGAAGAGAAAAGACAGGGCCTTCTTTACTAGTCAGATTTCTCTAGGTTCTCCCAGGTTCGATTAAAAGACATTTCAGTTGCATCTAGTAAATTTGTGCCAAAAAAAGTGGCTTAGAAGAAAACACATTAATTTTTGAATGCTTCATGATACTTATTTAGAACTTTTCCTTCTCCTTCTCCTCCCTTCTCCTCCCTTCTCCTTCTCCTTCTCCTTCTCCTTCTCCTTCTCCTTCTCCTTCTCCTTCTCCTTCTCCTTCTCCTTCTCCTTCTCCTTCTCCTTCTCCTTCTCCTTCTCCTTCTCCTTCTCCTTCTCCTTCTCCTTCTCCTTCTCCTTCTCCTTCTCCTTCTCCTTCTCCTTCTCCTTCTCCTTCTCCTTCTCCTTCTCCTTCTCCTTCTCCTTCTCCTTCTCCTTCCTTCCTTCCTTCCTTCCTTCCTTCCTTCCTTCCTTCCTTCCTTCCTTCCTTCCTTCCTTCCTTCCTTCCTTCCTTCCTTCCTTCCTTCCTTCCTCTGATGAAGGTAATGGGGTTTCAACAATAATAGTGCCACTATCTATGTAAGTGTGTTTGCATTTTTAAATATGGTCACAGTCTGTTTTTCAAGGGTAAAACAATTTTGAAATCTTATTGCAAGCTCACAGTGACAAAAGTAGATAATTACTATCTCCACAAATATCTGTAAGTCAAATCACTTTTTTTATACAGATTGGATTAGTACTAAAGTTACAAGAGTGATATGAGAGGTATGATAAATGTAGTCATGACAGAAAACAATTTTTAATTTAGTAACCTCTATCAATCTAGATAGCCCATGAATATTTACCATTAATTCAGTAGGCTGGAACAGAGCGGAGGAAAAAGAACGAAAAAAAAAAAGAAAAAAACGAAAAAAATAAAAAGGTTTGACCTAAACAAGGACTGAGGAAAAAAGATAATTCTCAGCAGTTTTACTGAGAACAGATCTTGCAAAAACTGGTAAAATACATCTGGGATACCATAATTAAAAAAAAAAAAAAAAAAAAAAAAAAAAAAAAAAAAAAACCCAACAAACAAACAAACAAACTTTAAAAACCTGAATGACATGCAAAAGTAGTTGCAATTCTTAACATGTACTTCCCTTTGCAGAACTTTCCAGTCAGATTACAGTTAAACAAGTAACTTCAAAAGCTGAAATAAAATCATTTATGGAAATTCAAAACAAACCTATTTGATCAAATCATACTTCACAGCAGGGATACAATTTGCAGAGGCTGTGAGGGCACAGTGTAAGCAAAAACAGGCTGTATGTGCAATGAACCAAACTAAATGGTTTATATAACAGAAATGTTGTTTCCATTAATTTTTCTGGTAATCTTATTAAAAAAACACCTGTCCAGAAGAGAATTGTCCAGGTTTTCATTCTTTCTCTGTGTTCAAACACAAGGTAGAAGAGGTGTTGTAGCACATTAACTTGGTTTATATTGTGTTCCATTTTTATATTGGGATTTGTAATGTTTTCTATTGTATCCCCTGTCCTCCTTGGAAACTGTATCACGTGGTTTGTCCCTGCTCGGCCGCGCCCATGCCCCACACTGGAATGTAACCCAGCTCTGTTCCACTCCCACCTTATCCCTGACTGGGCAGTGGCTTGTCCCTGCCTCTGGGCCCTGCCCCCTGGGGAAAAAGCCCTGGGATGGCCAGGGCCTCAGGCTCTCTGGCACAGGCGGGGACGGGGAAGAGGCTAGGTAAGAGCTCCGGCAGGCGGGGGCAGGACCCCAGAATAAAGCCGTGATATCCCCCCAGACAAAGAGTAGGCTCTGTGCCTTTTGCCATCGACGGTCGTCTGGGTCTCTCTAAGGAGGTATCATCTTATAGCTATTAAAATACATCACAAAATATCTTATTCTGAAATCTTCATAGCTACAGCAGTTTATCAGCTCTGTTTTGATGCCAGGTTATTATACCTTGTACTATTTCTCTCACTGTGTTCAAAGAACTGATTTTTCTGATAATCTTAGAGAAATTTTTTTTCAAAGCATGCATTGCATTTTAAGTCTCTCTTTAAACAAAAAGTTTCCAGCCTGCAAGATGTAAAATTCACACATATTAAGTAAATAGAACATAAAATGCACTTTCAAAATTCCACCACCATGTCACCAAAATCCCCTGTAAGAATCCTGAACAGGAACTTGACTTTGAATACCAGCAAAGATGAAATGGTGTCATAATCAGCATAAGTGCGTGTGGACTAGTCACCTAGATCAAACACTTTGGTCATATACTCAATTAAATTTAAATCCCATTATATAATGTATACCAGCCTCATTTTATGCAATTCCCTAATTTAATGGCTTGGTATTAGCCTTTTTCCTTTTTGCACACATGGACTAATTTTCACGGTGCTCAGTCCCTCTGGGAAGTAGGTCATTAAAGTCAACTGGACGGAGACAGAAACTTAATACCTAAACAGTGCTGCAGAAGGGTCAGAGTCACAATAATAATGTAAAACAGTTTTTCACTTGTCCTACTTTGCAATATTTATGAAATTTCTCCCTCATGTATGTATATTAATAAATCTTGGAGATTATAAAATAGAAAAATAATGAAAGTTAACATCCTGTTATAATTTGATCTGTGAAACTGAAAAGAAATAAATCAAGAAAACAAAAATCACAATTAAAAAATTAAAAATCACAATTATAATAACATTTAGCTACCACGACAACACTTGTTTTACACTGAAGCAATAGAATTGTAGTATTCATATTACCTTTCTCAATGTGTATTCTTTTTGTCTCATGTCCCACATCATGACCAGCCAGGTCACCCTCCTTAGGTCCAGGCAGGACATTGGGTGACAAACCCATCAGCATTTGGTTCATAGATAGCCCATTCTGATGGACAGCTGCTAGACACAAGTGCAGACAGAAAAAAAATCAGTCATCATATTAACAATACACTTTTTAACTTATTTTACATAGTCTTCCTATTAATTATACAAGAATTCTAACGATCACAAAGTTACTTAATTAGTGCCATCAGGATCCACATAGAGGAAAAGCTTCTTCCTGTTACTTCTGGTTTAAAAAAAAATCAATTTTAGAAAGAAAATTCAGTAACTTTGGATAAAGTTGGAGATTTTCAACTATGTTCTTGCTTCTTTAACAAGAATTGTTAAATTTTTAGTTCATTGTACAAAAACACTTTGGTACCAACATTCCCAATATGCGGTCCATAGTAACTTCCTTAAAATGAGGCACTGTGGCCTTTCAGATGATATATACTGTTTTTCCATGTATTCTGTGCAACAGTAGAATTGCTTATTTGCTCATCAGACAGGTAGAAAAGCTCCTTCCAACAGTTTTCAGAGATCTTCATGAGTCTCAAACACACCTCAGAAACTCATATTAGGTAGTTTATATTTCTTTGATTTTATCCTGACAAAACCTGTATTTTCAAGAGGTTTATGCCATTTTAGGGTGTTTTGTTTTGTTTTGTTTTTTTGGTTGTTTGTTTGGTTTTTTGTTTGTTTTTTGTTGTTGTTTGTTTGTTTGTTTTAATATGGAACCCATATTCCTGTAGTAGTCATCTTATTCTGGCTGGCACCACAAAGATGTACTTAAGAATCAGATGTGATGTTAACAAATCAGATAGCACAGAAAATAATTATCTTATAAATAAATAATTTATTAAAGTGATCACTACTTAAGGAATTCTGTTGCGTTCACATGGAAGAAAAAAATGTGCAAAGGTCCCACCCTTCTCTGTAGAGTAAGCTGAACAGTACAATTTCCTTTTTTGTTAAAAAAGTGTCATTCCTTAGCAAAAGCAATAAATACCTCTCAATTTAGATCTTTTTGGAGTTTGTGTTGGTTTTTTAATTTGTTTTTTTCTAAGACAATCAATGGAAAAGGTCTTCATTAGTTGTAAATAAATACACTATCCAATCAATTAAGAAAATTTTTTAAATCCACCTTTGTGACGGGTTTTTTCAGAACTTCACTTATGAAGTCTGCAGTGGGTTGATCCTGGCTGGACACCACGTGCCTACCAAAGCCACTCCATCCCTCACCCTCCTCAACTGGACAATGGAAAGAAAATATAACGAAAGGCTTGTGGGTCAAGCCTGGGGAAATAGATAGGTCACAGTATATGGGATGCCAATTTAATCTGCTCTCTCAATTGTCCAAGTGATAAGAAAACAGAATTTTCAGCTTGTCATAGTCAGGCCTCATTTCTTTTCTTTGGTAAGTCATTTTTCATCACACACTAATGAAAGATCTCTCATCTGAAGGTCAATGAAGAGTCAGCTTCCTGAGTCTGCAGAGAGCCTGAAAAGAAGCAGCCTAAGGACACATGTTGCATCTAATCAATACGGTCACCTATTTCATACAGCTATTTCATGGCCCTCTATGTGTGTGCCAAACCCTCCAGTTTCACCTACTGACAAATTCCACCGTGGAAAGATGATTTAAATGCACAAAAACATGCAACCTGCAACAGAGCAATATTAACGGGAATGAACTAGTGTAATATGAATTTAAGTACATATCCATAAAATAGTATCCATTTAAAACCTTAATTTCCATTTCTGCACTGGAATATCACAGAATTCAGAGTCTTTGCCATGTAATTTACATCCTGTATATGGAACTTTGATAAAAATGGGATCACTCTGGGACACCACAGTTTAATTTCTCTCTGTCCCTTGTGAGCTATGAGGTGATAATATTCTTTCTATCATATTTCTCACCATTATAAAAATTTATATTTAAAAAATTTATAAAGTATGCACATTTTTAATTTATTTAACCCAATTCTTCTCTTTACCAAGCAATTCTACCATGTAAAATATTGCTTATGAAGTCAGATTCAATTTAGAAATCAAAACAGAGTAACCAGATTAAATAAAATTCAATTTCTTTTAAAAACGTTTACACTATATGTTCAGTTCTAAAACTAATCTAGCAAATTGCTTCCCGCCCGCAATTCTACATTTCATTGCTCATATCTTTATGTTTAATATGACGTGATGGCAGTTTATATCACTACCTGTTAATGTAGCATCAGATATTATGATACTGTAAACTGGGGAAGATAATGTTGGGAGATAGTTATTGCAGCTGAACTTCTGAACATGATACATGTGAGATGTATTTAAGGAGAGGGCATCTTGATTAGAAAAACAAGATGCACCTAATCAAATTTAAAGTGGTGGGGAGGAGAAGAATGGGACCTACGGATTCTGTCTGAAGAGCTCTCAGTCCGTGCAGGAGAGCTGGACACGCTGCTGCTTCGATGAGAGGATGGATGGCTGCCAGGTCTTCGGCCTTCTTCGAGGGAAGGAGCGGGAGAAGGGCTGTCTGGAACACGTTCCTAGACCACACAAAAAGTCATTGCGAAAAAATGGCAATGTTAAACCAAGGCTCTGTTTCCAAACATCACTTCCCTAAACTGAATCCCCCTCCTAATTTACAGCTTATTCATTCCCCTGTTGAGGTTTCCAGGATTTGCAGAGCATTCTCAAAGGAAAGTTGGCAACTTTAGGATACTAGATGTTACATTTCAGTATGCAATGTGAGTACTGCTCAACCTATTAGGCTTTTAACTGACTTCTGGACTACTTAAAAAATAAGAGGTTTGTTCTGCTTTTGTTTTTGGTTGTTTGGGTTTTTGTTTGTTTGTATGTTTTTCTTTGTAGGTTTTCTTGAGGGGAGTGGGTTTGCTGCTGTTTTTTGGTTTGGGTTTTTTTTGTTTGGTTGGTTTTGGTTTTGTTGTTGTTTGTTTTTTGTTTTTGTTTTCGTTTTCTTTGCTCGTATAATCATGCAGTTGAATTGGAAGTATGCATTTTAGCTTACAGATGTTAGCCTTACAGGATGAGGAATTATGTATTTCTATAAATAAATAAAGATCTGGTACTGTTGTTTTATCTCATGTTGACTTTTACTCCACATTTTAATTTCAAAGAGTCTTCTTGAGCAATGCAAGCTGATGGAACTCTTACGGATCATAAACAAAATATAACCTCCTTATAATACCTACACAAGTAACATGACTGATAAGGTCCAAATGTCTTTTTTTACCATGGGGCACAAACTTGGAATGAATCTATGTGAGAACTGTTAGTATGTAGCAGATAGATACATCTGGTATTTACCCAGGAGTTTGACAGAAACAATAATTGATGAGAGAGGAGTGCAGAATAGTTCTTTCTATAAAACTCACTGTCTTTCCCTGCATTTTCATTTTTACTGCTGAAAGTTCTCAAGACTCATTGCTTAAATATGTGAGAGTGAGGCTATTTTGGACAAATAGTGATAAAAATAAAAAAATCCTATAGGGGAAATCTATTGAAAGGCTTGAAGATATTAAACTAGAATTTTTTGCTTGTTTTTCTCCTCTTGATAACTGAAAACCTGAATTAAAATGAGCAAAACAATGAGCCCAAGCCACCAATCAACAAACAACTGCACACATTCAACTCACTAAAAGCTTTTGGTAATGAAATAATACCATTAGTATATGCCTAATAATACAAAAGAAAACTTGCTGTTGCAAATGCATTTTATTGAAAAAAAACAGTACATTCCTCACACAGAAAAGTTCTTTTGGAACAGTCATTATTTTACTATGCACAGTCACTAGATAAATATTTATTTCTCTGAATGCATTCCTAAGAATTTTTGCAACATCCTCAACTATAGTCATCAATAGATTTGTTCCAGGAAAGTTTCATAAAAAATTATCTGCTAAACTTGAGATTTTGATTGCAAAGGGATTCAATGGGTATATTGATGGAGTGGGAGGACATTTTTTAGAGCAATGTTTCAAGACATTTAAGTGGATTCTACTTTAATAGACTTAGGTTTTTAAGTCAAAAACATTGATGAGGATAGCTTAACTGCATCATAGCTCTAGGCTTATTATGACTTTGATTGCATTTATATGTCCATGAACTGAGTATTCAAGAGGAGGATTATAATGCAGATGTTTTCAGAATGTAGAAGATTTATTTCTTTAGATTTAGGAGGATTTAAGCATGCACAGTGTACAGATTTGATATAAATTAGAACACGGTATATTTAATCATTCACTTAAAATATAATTTCACTGTTTGGCATACAATGTATTGTTCTTAGAAGGGTTTCATTAAAATGAAATCCAGTGAGCACATAAGATTTGAATACAGAGCTGCAGAGTAAATTAATTTATTTAAACAGCTTAATTTGTTTATCCTATTTATTTATGTGTGCTTTTACAGCACGTATTATGAGATGGAGCAAGCAAAAGGAATGCACAGGACAACAAAATATAATTACTATACAAACAAAACAGATAATGACTTTTATTCTCATAAATAATGACATAGACAAAATCCATGAGAAAATTATATATCTTGGCTTTATCAATTCATTTGTAAAGTACCCTTTAATTCCAATAAAACATGAGATTGAACTATACAGAAATGCAAAATAAACCAATTTAGTACCTTAACTATTTTTTTATATCCTTGCTTCATAATTCCACAATCAGCAATCTAGTCTCTAGCTTTTTTGTTGTTGTTGTTTAACAAATTCACTGCAATAATAAATGGCAATGCTACTAATAATAAATTGAAATACTCTGTAGCTCTAAAAAAGTCATAATAATAAACTAATGGTGCTGGAATATCAATATGTCTTCCTCAACAGCGATTTTGTGTAGAAAAGATAAATTTGGTGGCAAAACATTAGCTTAACTTTAGATTCTGTTTAAAATTTTTCAAAAAAGGAAATGTTAAAAATTATGTTCATAAAACAATGCAGATCAGAGCTATTTTGTCACTTCTACAGGATGCGACTTTTCTACAAGTTACTCTTCATGAAATAGCAAAGAAAAGGAATTTACTGACTTATAATCCTGGCAACAGAAATCACCTAGGATTCTGTCCACTGCCCAATATTTTTTCCTAAAACTTGCCTACTCCCAGAGGCGGGTATTTACAGAGAATCTGGTGTATAACCCTCTCTTTTTTTTTTCCTCCATTTTTTGCTTCCTTATCTCTTTCTACAGACACTCACAGGTAAAAAGTAGGGTGAAAAATTTAGGTAATATGGAGCAATCTAGCATATTGTTGACCAGAATTGTTAAAATTTCAGAATTGTTAAAACTCAGTGAGGTATCTGTTGTAATGCAGTATCAGAACTAGAGGCTTTACTAAGCAGTAGACAACAAACTCTTAGGGGCCAAATTTGAAGCATTCCTAATCTTGGTGCTCTTTACAATTTGCTCCAAATCATGAATCCTAAGCATTTATGAATCTGACATTTACCTCATCCAAGAATATTCCTACCACAAAGAAATTTTCACTATAGGGAACTCTAACACCCTTTCTTCTACTCTTACTCCACTGACAAGTTACACACCCTCAATATCAAGTCTATTTCATAAATAACAGACTTGTTCCTGTGACACTGGATATTTTATTTTATGCTGTAAAAAAAAAACAGGCAAAAGATTTCAATATCAGAGTTTTTAACACATGAGATTGAGGTTATCTCTAGAATTGAAATCACTCCAGTTTTGTTCCAGAATACTACATATCATTCACAAAATCACACTGTCTTGGTCTCGTCAAGTAAAACAGGAAAGTCTTTATTTATTTATCAACGCTTTTCTAAATTTCTCAAAAAAGCAAACATTATAAGATCTTATTCTTAATGTTACTGTTAAGTAACTTTTAAAAAAAAGAATTATCTTAATGCATCATTCATTAATGGTATTCAGAAGACCAGAAATACTTTCTTCCCTATATCATGTATTTGTCGTCTCACCAGCTCACAGTTAGTTACACGATATTAATTTCTTTTTTTGCCTATTTCATTTCTGCTTCAGCAGCAGGTTTTCACTGTTTGAACATTGCTTCATTACCAAAAGCCTTCCTCAAAATATATTAAAGCACAAAGCTGATAAAATTTAGCTGTTGTATCACTATTGAAGACATTTCAGGTAATATAGGTAGGAATAATCCTTCTGCTCCAAAGAGGACAGAAAAGTATGTGGTATCTTCTAGGTTGTCACCACTTCAGTTTTCTCACAAATATTTATTCTTTGCCATTGCTCCTTAGTAACAAAATTCTTGACCATTTCTGACAAAGTTCTTCCAATAACCAAACTAGATTTGCATGCACAGTCTTCACCTCCTGTCTATTTTTCTCCTACAGATATTTAGGTTCAGCTTTTTACGATGTTCTAGTTTACTTTGCTATAAGACTCATCTCTTAGGTTTAGTCATCCTTTAATTTCAGTCATAGAATGAGCTCTAGACATGCAATTAAGTCTTGCTCTAGAGGTATATAATTTTTTCAACTACTCAGTTGTCTTGATCCTCTTCAGTATTGAACAAACTCCTTCAAGGATGTTTGTGCTTTAAGTCATTGAAGTGCTGAGGATAAAGTAATTTATTTTCAAGGTCATACTTTTCATCGTTTAGGTAACTTATGGAATTGTTTAGGTTATAATTATTAATTATAATATTATTAATAATAATACTAATAGGCATCAGCATCATCTTTTAATCAGGAGTGTGAGAGACTGGATTGGTTAATGACTCAAACAATGGCCCACTTGACCACCCAGGTGCAGATGGCACACAGTCATCCCTGGAGGCTACAGCTGGGTGTTGAAAAAGATAAGGAAGGAGGTTGGTAAGATGCGAACCTTGCAAATTTGCTGGTGGGCTAGTGCTTTTTATCATGTCTATGCCCTTTTTATAATGGCTGAGGCATGAAAACTCTCTGTGAAAGTACTGGGACATTCACACAGTCTGAAGGTATTTACGCCTTCTGATGGGCTATAATTGACTCAACTGTGCTGACAGGAGAGGCAGCTGTGGCATCTTGGGAGGTGTCATAGATCATGAGGGACTCCTGAAGTGTCCTGTGATCCACAGCCTTATACCATTCAGCGTGAAACTCCCCAGCTCAGGAGAGGAACCTAGCCATTCCCACTTGAACCTGAGCACATGTAACTGCAGATCTTTGGTGTTTCATGCGCTTTTCCCATTCCTGACAGATCAAGACAGCCACAATCGCTTCAGCCAATAGATACTGAAATTGCAAATATCAAGTCTTGTTGTGAGGTCCATGGGTGGTGATGTCTTTCTATTTTTTTCCATATTTTTTTAAGTCTTACATTATGCTTTTATATTGCTTGTATTACTGGGGGGAAAAAAAAAAAAAGCTACATACCTGCTTCCCATTGCAACCAAATTGTTCTAAGATAAACTCTATACGTGTGTATTTATAAACACCGACCATTCAGTGTCGTTTCACTCTAATCTGCCTCAAGATTAACAAGAACCTGCATTACCCTCACCTTTTGGGGTAGGTTATAATAAGGAGTAGTTTATATTATTTCCAACCTTTGTGGGAAGACACCTGTCTTCCAAGCCTTTTTCGTGGCAGAATTATAAAAATTGCTTTTAAAAGTGATCAAAACACAGATTTTTTCTTCAGTTCCTTACTGACTTATTTTGAACTTGTGTGAGATGTATTCCAGGAATAACTTTCTTGTAAAATGTCACATTTAATTTGATATAAGTTTAGCTGAATAAGTGTAAGAAACTAGTTACTTAAGTAACTTTTGTATTTTCTGCAAACAGAATATTTTGTTTTTACAGTTTTACTTTTTCATTCCACTTTAGTCGAAGATACTATGACATTCTAAATGAACATTTAGACTCAATAATTGCAAAATTTACTGGACTAATAGTTATTTCCTAACTTCCTCAGTCACTTCTGTAAGTGTGTTATCAAATCAACTGAATGCTATAAAACTTTATTTCTATTTCCTTATCTGCATACTATCACTGGCTTGCTAAACATCTTCCTAACTACACACTGATGTATATGACATCTTTCTCACCTTGTTCTTATGGCTCCACTTTGAATCCCAATCAAAATTTAGGAGTTCAAATGTTTTTTATTGTCATTAACTGCATTATTATTTTAAGTCTTGGACATCCTTCTTATGAAGAATAGAACCCATTATATTTACATAATACGTTTTCTCTCTCTGTGAATACTTGAACTTTTTTATCTTTTTGAGCAATTGAAGTTAATTTGATTTCCATTATACTTTTTACTTCTGCAAATTTTCATTGTACCCACTCTGCTGTTCCCATTGCAAGAATACTGACAACTGAAAGCATAAATTGAAGAAAGAGATCAACTGACAATAAGACTGAATTGGCTTGATTTTTAGTGTCCTGTTTTCTACATGTGATTATTATAGCAGGAGTTAACTGACAGAAAGCCAAACAGGGGACTTTCAAGTAATCCTTTAACCGTACTTCCACAACAAGAGATCTAATCCTTTGAAATCATGAGCAGTACATAAAATACAGTGACCTAGTCAGGAAGTGAGTGTCAATGGATTGGGCCATTACAGAGATTAAAAACAAGCAAGCAAGCAAGCAAACAAAGTTGATCCCTATCAACAGAAGAAAGAGCTTGGTTTTACCTTCACAATAAATATTTGTTCTAACAAACAAAATATCCTTCTAAGGTATACAAAAAATCCCATGCAACATGCAAATATACAGACATGCAAGAAACTGCTCAAATCAAATTAGTAACTCCTTATTGGCAAGCTGGACACACTTTCTGTCTTTGCCAGGAAAAAAAAAAAAAAAGAAGAGGTTTTTTGGTTTTTTTCTCCTCTTCTGAAAATCTTGCCTTACTTGAAAAGCAAGCTTAAGAAGCATCACTAGGAATTCACTCCTCAAAGTAAATCCAAATCACACATCCAGTCAAAACCCAAGAATTCATCAGACTAGACGTAATTGTCTATACTACACGTGTCTGCATTACAACTAGTCACCCTAGGTTCATTTGTCACCCATACATTTATGTTTCCAAAGTTCAACTCACCTCACTCAATAGTAACTGTCCCAAAGAGATCCAATGTATTATGTCCTAGAAGTCAGCAAAATGAATCTCATCCCTTGTGCCTGGCCTCATGCTCATTTTGCATTAAGTCAATCTCGCACCACGTACATAGTTCCCTGTTACACATATGAACATGCAAATATCCTAACATAATGTTTGTACTACCTTCTCTGTGTCATGTGTAGATACCTATTTTACATGTCACAAGTAAATTCATATGAGCATATGGCTGCTATTAGCTTCAAACTGCACCTCAGAAACATGCATGATAAAAGAAATAATAAGATCCCATATTATTAAAAAAAGACATGATTCCAAGTTACAGCCTACTATATTTAGTTAGCATCCTCATTATATAAAAACTGTATTAAAAGCTAAACCAAATAATATTAGTCATACAGATAGAAGTAATTAATGAGGTGGAACACAGTATCCTCTAATATAAAGACGGTTAAGCCATAAAAAAGAAGGTCAACTATATTTTGACCTAAGATCTACTCATTCTACATAAAAAAAAAAAAAAAAAAAAAAAAAAAAAAAAAAAAAAAAAGTGTGCATATATACAAGTTATTCTAATGTGGAGGTTTTCTCTGTTATGTTCAAGTTCCTACAAATTAGATATTATATTGTCTGTAGCCAGGATAAAATTGTTATTTGATTTACATTATACTTAAAAATTTATAGATATATTTCAATATATATGTATATTTCATATTTGGTTCCTTAACATGTAAAAGCAATTGTTTTAGAAGCTGATAGTCCTATTTTTATTCTAAAATATTTACTGTAGACCAATTACATTTTATTATTTAAATACTCTAAATCAAATTTCTCCTTACATATAAAGAGAACTTGATCATACTTCAGGTATCAGATAAAGAGGAAATTAAAGTAGCCTCCCTCTTCTTGCACTTTTACACATTCAAGAAAAGCACTTCAAAGTAATCTTAAAATTTCTATTTTGAATGCACAATGCACTAATGTCTCTAAAAAAAATAGGTTATCTGAAAAGTCAGATGTTTTTCAGGTTAGGGATACAAAAAGGTGTTTCTGCCCATTTGGAATACAATAAATTTTGTTCTCATTCCCTGTCTGTAAAACACATTTAGCATATCCAGCTTCACAGGAATGCTGACACTGTCTCCATAATGCTTTTCCTGTAAGGCACAGAAGTGTCCATAGAAAACTTTTGCCTTCAACACAGGATTCAAGATTCAGATCAGTGGGGTGAACTTGCCCTTTTCCCTCTTAGACTCTGCTTCCTTACAAGTATGTTATCTGGACTTGTTCACCACCAGTCTGACATGAGACATTAAAATGCACTCTCTTCAGCCATTTCTGAATGGCAGTGATGTATTTCTTCTCTTTGGCTATTATTTGGACTTTTTGGGAAATAATCATAGAAACACATGAGTCTGAGTTGCAAGGGACCCAGAAGGGCCATCAAGTCCAGGTCTTGACTGAATCACCCTTATGGGAATTAAACCCATGACCTGGGTGTTATTAGCATCAGACTCTGACCAACTGAGTTCATCTATTATGGGCAAAAAAACCCAGATAGGAACATTAAATTATATCACCAGGAACACACATACTGTCAATGAAAAGTGAAAAAGTGAGTAAATGCTAAAATAAAATTTCATGTCAGAATAGTCCTATAAAGAGAGTTATTCTAAGAAATAAAATCTATCAGCAGCTACCTTTGTTAAATAAGTTAACAGTAAATTTCTGCTATTGGATTACAGGAATATATCTACCTATATATATAGAAAGATAACAAAAAGGTATAAAATTGTGTAACACAACCGGTGCTGTGATATATGTGAGGGAATAAGCAAAGTTTATTCTGAAATATTTATTATGCAGTGGAAAACTGTGCCACTGCTGTCTCCACTTTTTCAGCTGGAGGCACTGGTTTCTTCTGTTTTATTCTTAATTTTTTCTATAAGTATTAGTCACATAAGGATAAATTGCAATTTTTGATTTTGACATGCTGCTCCTCAGTTCTAACTTTTACAATGTAATTTCAACTTGCTATTAACATAAGGTATGTCCGTTATATTTTCATATATCTTTCGCGTGAGCGAAAAGAATTGATGTAGTGAAATTGCTAACAAGCTGAGCCTTTGAAACCATGGGCAGGTGATGAAAGCCATTTCATGTCTAAAGCATCCCCAGGTCACAGCTGTCACACTCACTGCAATTCATTGTTGTCACAATCTGCTGTCCCTGCTTGTTGTTGCTCTCCTCTTATTCATCCAACTCATATATCTAAACATTCCATTACAAAAAGACATCTAATGTTTGTCTCATGTTCGAAAGGGCACAGCACTCTTCTGAAATATAATTCTGAAGATTTTAGAGCTCAGAGTTCACTGCCAAATCTAAGCTGTTGCTTTGTAAGGCTTCCCTTGTAATTTTGTCTTTGTCTCATCTCCCGAATACCGCAGGATAAAATGTTTAGTTAGTACATGATCTCAGCTTTATTCCAACTTCTTATCATGAAGAAATGAAATATTGCCCAGTAATAGAAAGGCATTTGAAGCTTTGTGAGTTTAAAGATAACAGCACTAGCTGTGAAGTTGGTGAATGGGAAGGAAAGGTCAGCAAGTCATCTACTGTGGCACTGTTCACAAAGGCAATTCTTCTATCCAAAGAACCTGGTTGTTCATACTCTAAAAATTCTGCTTTTCTAAGACTTAATTTTGTTCTTTGTTACTTAATGAGATATGGTAACTATTGATTTACTTTTCAGCGTCAAAATTTCTCACAGATCTTCTAACTTTCAAGCAGAGTTTACACTGGCAAACATGCTGTAGTCTAATTTCAAATCTATGCTGTCATTTCAGGTTACAACTACAAACTCTGAGATGAGTGATTCAAAAACTTTTAAATTTGTGGAAACATTGACACTAAGGAAAAAATAGTTCCATAAAATTAGGGTTAAAAAAAATAGTCCATAATGAAAAATATACTCATTTTATATATTTATATTCAATAAATAATTTTATTTCATATAAACCGTAATGAAAACAAACAAAAGAAGTCTGAAAATAGTAGCAGTAAAAACTTGGAAGCTATAATTCTAATAACAAACAGTTTCATGAAAGAGAGCAACTGCACTATTTATCCATTCCTGTAAAAATAAAGAAAAAGGAGGTTGGACCTTCTCACTTACATTTATTCTTGAAAATATTTATTTTGATTGCAGTATAAGTTATTATTCATAATCATTACATTGCCAGCACAAGGTTCAAGAAGTATGCTGATTACAGTTTCCTGCTCAACTACTCAGTGCATACTATTCAATGGACATTAAAATCACAGCCTCTACTATGCCGAGAGAAGAACAGGTAAATTGCCAGTGACACTGTGTCCTTCCTCATGGGAAGAAAATCCCCTAACAATGACCTCATGCTTTTAAGTTTCTGGGGTTTATGTTTCAATCCTGTTCAGTATTAAAAAAATAGGAACATAATTACTTGGCTGTGCTACCTTTATCCACATGACCACATCCATCTGCAACAGATAATAACAGAGGACATAAATCTAGACATACGTTGTACCACAATGGGGCTGAAGGAATGAGTACGAAACAGTAAGTTCCTTAGCCCTTATACTACTGTTGAAATAACTACGTGCAGCAAGATCTTACATTTAGAAGTGGATTTTGAGTGACAGATTAAAACTTGTGTTTATGGTTTCACCTATAGTAGAAATGAACTGTGAGCAGTATGTCACAGGCCTTGACTGAAGAAGTCATGGCAGCACTTGGATAATGTCATGTTCTGGAGAAAGGACACAAAATCCTTAACTTATTCATGCAAACTTCAAAAGAAATGTGCATTTCATCCTCTTATGTGTGCACTTTTCTAAAGAGAACTTAGGTTAATTTGGTCATTTTAAAGCATTTCATTGAAATCCACATATTTTTATATTATGGTTATGTGCAAACCAGATGGGAATATGAAACCTGGTTTGTCAAATAACTTGCACAGGATGTTATGCCAGGAGTTATGCAAAAGTTGGCAGATACAATGAATAATCAATTAGCATGAATATGAGAGCTGAATTTTCAAAAATGACATTGATACATACTGTTGATTATTAATACAAACAAATGCTTAAGTAAGTAAGCTTTTCTGAAAGAAGTTATGGTTTTCCAATTACAACACGCTGATAGAATGTTTCAGAGAGCCTAAATTGCTAGGTACTTTCAAGGACTTCACCTAGCTCATAAGGAAACTATCTCTGCTAAAGAAAATAGATGAGTTACAAAAATGAACTTGTTAAGAAGTAAAGGACCCCCAGGATAAGGAAAATTTTCTGGTATGGGACTGCCCACATTTATAATAATGTACTTAGTTATATGATGACAGTATGTCCCTTTCAGAGTCCAACAGTTTTAAATCTACTAGATAGGTTTAGATCACATGAGCCAAAACTACTTCTCAGTTAAGTGGTTCCTGGGTCCAGAAATGTTCCCGTAATGGGATTAGACATGTCAACAGAGCAGGACCTGCTTTCCACAAAAGGAAACCATTTTTACATGGACTATGAGATATGTTGTACTCAAATGTACCTGACTGTGGTAACTGGAGACAAATATAGAGGTCACACTGGAATAGGCTCCTACAGACCTATTTAAATGTAGGCCATGGTAACTTAGGCAGTTTTAATAGCTACAACTAATTTGTACATCAGCTTTACAAGCTAGAAGTCAGCTTAGTAAAGTTTAGAAATAGAAGGTTACTAATGCTCATGATGGTCCAATTTTATACTCTTACACATGAAATCATAGTTCACAGAAAATGAAAGGAAGGAAAATAGCATGAAAATGGTGGAAACAAAGTTTTGTTGACACAGTAATTCATGTCAGGTGTCATTTAGCATGTGCTTCACCTCAATCCTCATTTTTTAGATACCCCTGTAGTAACAGTGGCCACTGTTCCAATTAAGAAAATAAATTTAGAATTAAATAAAGCACCATGTGTGTTCCAGAGAACATTAGTATCATGTAACTCTTACTAAGTACCAATGAAGTAAAAACAGAAAAATAAAGGCACAAAAAAATCACCATGTAATCAGTTAGCTAGTGGCAGAGTGCTTATATCCCCAAAATATGGGCAAGATGGAAAATACAGCAGGATCTAATCTTGTTAGCATATCACCTAAATAAACAATTCTTCTCAAACCAGTATCTTAACTCCTCACGTCAACAAAGGTGAGAAAGGGATGCCACTGAAGATCTCCAAAGAAGACCCTATATTTGGAAGTGTAGGTGACTAAATTAGGCCATCAGATCATATATTTCTACGTCAATAAAAACACAGACTTGTTGGCTTTTAACTGAAAAGCTCTTTGTGGTTCTGTGCTTGCTGCATTAAAGAAGAAAGATGCACCGGTATGTTGAATGTCTTAATGAAGTCAGACCTCTTCAGTCTACTTAAATCATCATGAACTTCAAAATTTTTGTAACTCCTGATTTGAAAGTCTGAGAGATTCTAAGTTTACCTACTTTTTGTCAAAGGAATTGCATGAATGGACTGATTTCCAACACAGCCCTGAAAAAACACATAAACTTGCTTTTGCGCGTCTATTTCCAAGATACATTAGATAAAAGAAGTTTGCGTATTTCCTCTTTCTCATTTATTAGAATTAAAGAAGGATAAGAGGCAAAATGTAGATATCTGAATAAAGATCAAGTCATAATTATCAAGTGGTAACAGGGAAGTGTCTTTTAAAATGAAATGCCTTTAAAATGAAAACAGATCAGTAAGAGGAAGAAAAGACTCCATGCC
This sequence comes from Hirundo rustica, assembly GCF_015227805.2. Classification (NCBI taxonomy): domain Eukaryota; kingdom Metazoa; phylum Chordata; class Aves; order Passeriformes; family Hirundinidae; genus Hirundo; species Hirundo rustica. The sequence goes on from NC_053451.1 coordinate 66,393,038, forward strand.
TCTGGTAAATGCCTCTATAACCAGACTAATTTAATTAAAGGCCACAAACAAAACTTGAAGCAGGTAGACAAGTTCAGATATCAGATATTTTTGAGATACCCCCATAATACTACAGTTCTGGCCTGCAGATTACTGTGACTATTCTGTGCTACTTCATTCTTATTTGTTCTGGGATTTGGCAAATCTAGTTTCTGCACAGGTAAAATATCAAACCTTTCAGCCTTCTTCAGATAACTTAGAGCATTTAAGATTTTAAAGTTGGGAGAACAATCTTTCCTAATTTAAGAGTAATTTTTTCCATGCTATCTCAAAGAACGCTAGATTACAGACTATGAAATATGAGAGATCACAAAGCTGTGTATGAAAATGCTTCAATTTGAGTGTTTCTTTAATATTGATTTAGAGAGATGGAGGGAAACTGAGAAGGTAACAGTGGCCACAGGTAGCCTGTCGTGCTCTCCGAGTCACCACACTCAGTTTTCTTGTATTTACTGACTTTATGACTTGCCTTGGAACATTTGACACCTATACACCTTTAGGATATTCATGGTGGTTGGGAGTGGGCTACAATTTGGTGACTTTTGGTTTGGTTCAGTTTGGTTTGTTCTATAGTTACCTTAATAACAGATGTCTCCACTCTGGATGGAGGGCTCTGCACTTGTGCTGCTGCTGCCATGTTGGCGATGGTGCTGAGGTGGTTCATCTGGCTCATTGCCATCGTGACAGAGGCTGGAGGTAGGCTCACGGGAATCAGCGGGTGGGGCATCATCATAAAAGGAAGTTCCAACCCTGTTGGGGGGAAAAACAGGAAAATAGATTTATGCATATTTTCTTAAGCACTGTCTTCTTCCTCTCCTGATGGACAATATTCAAGTGACAGGTGACAAGATGGTTCATATTGCAGGAAAAAGCAGCTCTATGTCAGTTCTCTTCTGGCAGATGCAGGGGTGAATCACTAGCAACCATGGAGGGTTTCTAGCCACAAGGAGAGGCTATTGGACCTCTTAGTTTGTTCATACCTGTGTAATGCATGTTATCATAGCTGAGCAATGGCTATTATAGTTTTTGATATCTGCTGTAAGGTGCTTTGGCACTGAGTCATTATGCCACTGATGCACAGGTTAGCAGTTATTTCAAGTACCAATTTTATTGCATATGTATTTGTTCTTTACTGTTCCACTTCCCCTGTGTAATACTTTAAAGGAAGTATTCCAGTATTCTGCACATCCTTGATTTTCCATTGCCTAATTATCTGAACACAGAAAAAAGAGACAGGAACTAGAAAACTGCTGACGTTAGTGCTGAAAGTTGTCAACCCGTACCATTTGGCAGGAGGTGGTTCTGTTGAAGAGGGTTGAGAGGATGGCTAACTGGAACATTATGCTGTCCAGGCAAGTTGGGGTGATTAACAGAGGCCTGTGATCCTTGGGTGGGGGGAAACTGAAGTTTTTCTTTATCCCAAGAACCATCACTGCTGCCTGTGGGGAATGAATATATATTATTTGGATGAATGAAGACTCCAAATCTTCAATTTCTGAATTTGGAAGCAAGGTCAGCATTCTAACCCTTTTTCCAAGCGGCAATTTATTTTTAATTTTCTTTTTATAATAGGTGGTTTGGGGAAGGACTTTAGAGTTGGGTTTTTTTCCACCCTCTGAAAAAGGTATGTAAAAAAAAATTTAAAGTTAAGTGGTAGCACACAGACTTACTGTATTAGAGTTGTGCTCATTCACATGAAGTCTGCATTTTGTGTATATTGTACATACACTTTTCTCATACTTAGAAAATAAAACGATGTACAGCACATTTTAATAAGTGAGGGAATATTCTTGCCTGAAAGATGTCTAAAAAAAATGTCCTGTTATGCCAATTAAAATTTGAACTACAGTTATATTGTGTTGTGCATTTGTGAATAAATAAACATTCTTTGTAGTAATTAAACAATTAATTTATTGAGGGCACCAATCTGCATGCATATATGCTTGGTTGATGATTCTATTTTCTATATTCAGTTTTTATTTCATATTATTAATAAAAATGCATGGGTATTTGACATTGGGCAATGTAAGGGCAATGACATTGATTCTTGCAGTCTTATGGCAGTGGAACAGACTAACAGCAAAGAAGAATGGGGGTGAACAAGTACTGAGATGAGAAATAATTCCTTTATTTGAGAAACACCCTTTTTCACTATTGCAGACTTCCTCATAAGAAGTAACCATAGAATTAAATAAGATGCAATTAAAGGATAATATTATAAACTCTGTATAAAGGACAAAAATAACTAATATCTCATTATTAATTTGTATATTTATATGCAATGAAAAGGTTAAGATCTCCAAACCTGACAAACTGTATTATTCTCGGTGTGTATTTACATATAATTCTGAAACTGAGTGTTTGTATGTTTACACATACACAGTAATCTATACATTCACTGTATGAGTTTACCATACACAATCAATAAACAATGCTTGAATGTAATAATAAATATGGATATATGCATGCATTCTCAGCAGTATTAATATAGCCATCAGCAATATATGATTGCTTCCTTTTTCATGTAGAGCACAATTTCAACCTCCTGACTTTGAAAACGTCTACTATTTTTATGGGAGCGTCTCTTGATAGGGACTTTAGGACGACATAAGTCAAGATGTATTTGATCTGTGCTCAGTTTCTATTTAGCATTATGAATTATAGCAAAGTGCATATTTCTGAATGTTTTTCTACATACATTCTGCTCTTTAATGAACAACAGAGCCTGAAAAACAACAGGAATGACACCACCTCCTTCTTACTTCAGTAGAAAAGCCTATTAGTCTTGACATATTTTAACATCGTTTTCATTGGATGACAAAAGCACAGAAGTTGGTAGAATTCCAATTTAATTTCTCTAGATCTATTAAAAACCTGATTGTAAAAGCTGTACAACATAGTTTATAATGAAAAATACTCCATTATTGCCATGATTTTCTTTCCCTAGTTACTTCAGGAAGACAGTTAAGGCTTAATATAAATTCTAACTCATTAGCTCAATACTGTCTCAATCCCAGTGTAAATTGTTCAGAAGTAGGTAATGAAAATTCAGTCCAAAGTCTCCCACAATCAAACAAAGCAATTTTATGAAACAATGAAAAGAATCAATTATATGGCATACTTTTATTATTTTACAAGCAATTTTCATAACCTTTATGCAGTGAACATACTTGAGCCGGTAAATACATGATTCGAATCTCATGACCACTTACAAGTGAACAGGTTTTCTTGTATTTTGAGAACTAAGACACTCTCAAGAAGCATGAACATACATTTAAATACACAGTAAAGCAGCTAATTCTTATCTGGAAAAAGATTTTTTTTTCTTTTAATTTTACATTCTCTCATTTTCTGTTTTTTACCATTGTGATGTACATATTTCACTCCCTAACATACAGGCCTACCCCACCCTCCTGTTCTGCTTATCCCTTCTGAAGAGTTTGTAGCAATCCATTGCAGCACTCCAGTTGTGGAAGTCATCTCACCATGTCTTTATGCTGCCAACTCTGCCACAGTTTTCCTGCTGCACAGTGGCTTCCAGCTCTTCCTGTTTGGTGGCCATATGTGTGCGTTGCTCTAGATGCATTTCAGTTGGGCTATTGATCCCACCACATTTTTGGGGGAGACAAGTAATTCCTACATGACTATTCTTAGGTACTTCTACAATTTCTAACACATCAATAACCCACTTCGCTGTCTTTGCCACCACATGGCTCTCCATCCTTTACCTCCAGTGAGATGGCAGAGCAAAAGAGCTTGCTAGAACAATGTCCCTCAAACACTGGTGTGCCTCTTCCAGACATCTCCAATGAGCTTGATTTTAGCCCTTTCCTCCTTTAAATCTAGGTTAAAGCTCTTTCAATGAGCCCTACTAACTCCTGTTTCCACTTTGAGCCAGGTATATCATCCCACATACATATATGAAGAATAAAACTAATACATATATATATAAATATTAGTAATTATATGAATATTTGTTTGCATTATAAGGAAGATGTCTATATTCATAGGGCTGCTGAATGCCTAGTAATGAGCTATCTTCCCTATTTTTAGCAGCAAGATCTTCTAAAGTGCAGTTAATTTCATGTTACATGCTGATGTTCAATATGGAGATGGAGTCAATTCTTCTGTGACCCTTCCTAACCTGGTCACAGAATTTTGCAAGGTCGGTCATAGTTTGCCAATTATGGCTCTGCTTATCTGGCTCAGAAATTAGATTTTCTAAATCAGTACTCTTCTGCCTCAAAATTACAGTATCTGCTGGTTTAGCGTGATATTGAGCCCAATAATAATTTGGAAGACAGACGACAAGTTTCAGAAAGCCAAAGTATCAATGCTAGCATTTAGTGACAGTGTCCTTAATACATTGTAGTCTGGAATCATCTGTAAGGATTTGCTTATATGGAAAATGATTTATAGACATGATCCAATCTATAACATTAGAAACCACTTTCAAACTTCCGACTGGTGAGCTCCTGAACATTTTACGTGAACAGACACAGATACAAATAGTCTTGGCCATTCACTGTTAAACAGTGCTAGTTAAACAGAACACTTTTCCTCTTAAAGGAAACAGTTATTTTCATTAATGTCAATGCAAAATAAGTGTTTGCACAACAACGTGCAAGCTACCAGTTCTGTCACTTTTTACACTTGATTTTGATTTAATGCATACAGTGGTTTCAAAGAGTATTAAAAATCTGTTGCCTTCTTCTCTTCACTTGTTGCCCTGCTGGAGGCTTATGTTTTTCCAGTTTCCATCAGTGGTTGTCAAGTCTTTGTAATAGGATTAAAAGCTTGGACACCTGATATCCCTGGGTGCTGCAGTTCACCCTCATAAAAGCTGTTTGCTTTAAATTGAGAGAAAATCAGTTTTTAGTGGCATAATTAATTAAATTATGCAAAGTGTTCCAGATTCAGCATAACACTTTCTGAAGCAGCAATTGGAAGCTCTACATTGCATTCAAACAGCATTTCAATTGATGCTGCACTAGGCTGACCATAGAGTACCATTTTCAAGGCTTTCAAGCACAAGGGATCCAATTTTGAAATGCAAATGCTTAATGTTGAGTGCTCAAACCCCATACATATGTACTTGAATAGGCAATTTGGTAGCCAACTATGTATTTCATACATGATAGGGCTAATACAGGCACTCAAAAAATTGAAACGGAGTTCCAAATGTGTAAGTACACATGCTTAAAAACCAGGCTCAGATGATCTCACATCTTGTCAGGATGGACAACTAAATGGAACAAGAATGACAATACTTTTTCACAATTTAAAAGGTATAGTACAGAATCCATTGGTTTCCTCATCAGCAATATTTCAGCACGTATTTTCCATAATGTGAGTTACCTTCTCCCATAATCAGCAGTCACACAACAAACCATTATTTGTACACTGAAGTGGGTCTGTAAAAGCCTGATGCCTGGATTATTTGTATTCATTAGTAGCACAATTAGGTAGCTAAGGATGATAATAAAAAATTGAAACAATACTGGACTAGAAGGTAATGCAGCCAAGAAAAAGAAAATGAAGCAGAAAACTAGTGTACAATGTCAGCCCCACAAACAAACACTGATCTAAACATACCAGGTTCGTTTTTATAATAATTTCTCTTATTTGCAGACTCCTTCTCCTTTTTTCATTCTGACCCCATTAGGATTCAGTTTGCTTAAATTTCTGTTTCCACAATGTGAGCCGAACACTTTAGTTCCTGTGATAGTCAACAGGGATCAGTGAAAAGGTTCTGGAGAGCTGCTGAGCTCACTCTGTGGGAGACAGGACTATCTGGTCAGCTGAATCTGCACCTGCTGCTTCCAAAGACTACAGTGACCCTTCTCCCAGACTCAGTTCAATGGCCTAAACACACAGCTCCTGAGATGACCAAAAGAATTTGAATCATGTCTCTACAGGGTTGGTGAGTATCACACAGCACCTGCAGGAGATCCCAAGGCTATCTGGAGGTGTACACCAGGCAGGATACTCGAAGGTATCAAAGGTAGTAGCATCTATCAATGCCTAGGCAACTAAGTCAAACTTTTTTAATTATAGGTGCTTTTTAGAAATTAAAATTAGGATATCTGCCAGGCCCTTGGGTCTTCCCCTTCCTTTCATATGGGAAACTTGATATTTTATGGAATTCCAGGGAACAACTCAAGCACATGAACCCCAGGCAAGTGAACCCCAGCACTGACTCAGGGATAGTTTCAGGTACCACCATATACATACCACTATATACACCAGCAATATCACATAGCAAAACCACAAAAGGCTCTGATTTCCCACTAACAACTCAAGCCACGTGGGGTTTTTTTTGGCTTTTTGGGGGGGGAGGTTTTGTGTGTGTGTGTGTGTGTGTGTGTGTGCGTGCGCGCGCGCGCGCTACTGATCTCCTTTTAGTCTCCTAATCTTTCTGTTATCTTCTCTGTTTGCTGAAACAATTTGTATCTCAGCAACAATTACCAAACAAAGCATCAGTATCAGCTGTGTTGGCTTATTTTTCTGAAGTGGACTATTCACGATCTAGGCTATTTATGTCCACTGGAAAATATGCATAATCAGCGTGCTAAAAATTGGTAATCTTAGCCTCCTGACAGTGAGGAAACCATTTCGTAAACTGCCCAAATCAAATACTGCTGCTTTAGTCTTTGAATTGGTATAAATTTGTGATTTGATTTCTATACAAGTTAGTTTCCTAAAATCAGATGTACAGTTTATCTGCAATATACGAGTGTTGTGAAACTGTATAAGGGACACGTCTACAGATAAAGGCATTTTTATAAGATCTCTGTGTTACTGTTACGCACTAAAGAAAAAAAAAACAAAAACCAAAACCTTTGCCATTTGTAAACAGTATCTGTCTAACATTTTTGATATTTGGATTGCTGCCTCTTCTGTGATCACAAAGTGATCAAGAGAGATCAACATGGAAAAGTAAGTTTCCCAAGTCTTCGCTGTAACTCTTTGTATTTGGCTTTATATAAGGATTTTTCTCTTCTTTTTTACCCCCTCACAAAATTTTGCATTGTTTTGGTGGTTTTTGGTTCTAAAATAATGTTGATACTCTTAAATAGGCCTCTTAATTAAAAGTGTTCATAATTTTCTCTAAAATAGTAGGTTGATGGGTCTGGTATTTGTAGTTCTGCTATTATCATGACAGATTATATACATGTGCAGTAGCAAATTAAAAAAAAAACAAAAACACACACACACAAAAATACTCCTATCCTCTGATAAATATTTTGCTACAGAAATACATAAAGGAGAAGCCAAAAGAAGCTTTGAAGTAACATATTGTTTATTCTTTGCTGACAAAAGTAAAAATCTGAAAAATCGTCAGTATCATCGGTCATGTAGACTGCTTCATTCAGTGTTTTAATTTTATTGCATACTTGTTTTGTGGCAATGGCAAAAAAATTATAGCTGCACTTTGCACCATAAGCCAAATTTGTACCTACTTTACTTTTCCCATATTTATGTTCTGTTAATAAAAACTGTAGTAGAAACTGTTAATTCCAGGAAATAAGATTGAATTCTAAATGCTGAATACCATAGTATAGGCTTAATCATTAATCAGGAAATACTGAATTTATATAAGTTAATAAGTGAAAGAATTTTTTTACAGTTACAATGAATCCCATAGAATATAGATATTTTATACTAATCCTTCATTATTTCACAAAAAAAGATTAACACAGGAAGAGCTTTTTAAAATTCAATTTAATGAATAATGAAACTGTCCAACACAACTGAAAGCTCAGCAACTCAGTTACAGGCTGTGTGACATTTACCTAAAAATAGATTTTCCATTTGTCTCCTTTTACTAATACCTAACTTGTGCTAATTTCATAGATAAAAATCAGTTTATTTTTATGGTTATATGATCTCTAAAGAGAACAATGAGATTTTTGATATGCAAAAATAAATTTGTGACATCATCAAGAAACAAAAAATCAGGTGTGTTGTATGAACCGTGTGCAGGAAAATAAAAACTGGACCCCATTCTCCTGTCAGATACCCCTGGTTAAACAGGTTAACTTCAGACCAGAAAGCTGGAAGTACAGCTAGTCCCTTGAGGAAGAATGTTTAAAATATAAAGACTAATGAACCAAAAGTCAACCAAAACCCACCAAAACCAATATTTTCCTTATCTCTCAATACAATGAACATAACAAAGTATTTTGCAAACATCTTGATTACAGTGGTATGCGCTTTTGCACAAAAAATTGCCCGTTCAATAGACAATTAATCTAAGTGGTCTATAAGAACATGTTTAGAACATTTTCTGAAAAATATGATTTTAAGTTTTTTTGCTGTAAGATCCTGTTACTTCAGTTGATAAAGAAAGAAGTTATCCTTATTCAATTTGTTTCTCTGTATAATCAGTACAACAGGCTTCCTTTTTAGTACAGTGGAAAGTAAAACAGACAGGTCCAGAAACTTGTCCAAGGTGAAAGACGCAAGTTTGAGCTTCTAAGTGACTCATACCTACTAGTAAGTGCCCAAGCCTTCCTGAAAATATGGGCTTGCATAGGATTTTGTGATTAATATCTACACTGGTCTGATACAAGCAATTCCTCAGCTGGTTTGGACCCTGATTTTTGATCTTTATTACCTCTCATCTGAGTTTTACAGCCTCCAATTCTATTACTATCTGTGCTCAGAAACAAGAAAAGTAAACCAAAGCAATATACCATGTATGTGTTCAGTAACTTGTCTTCCCCCTTCTCTTTCTCTTTGAAAAAAATTCTCAAAAGTCTTGAAAAACAATAATCTAATTACTGCCCCTTTAACTCAAGAAGAAAAGTCAGATTTTCAGGACATCTAAGTACGGTTGACAGTTCTGTATGAACGATAAAGTAAAGAAAATCAAATACTAGAAAATCCTCAGTAAATACAGAGAAGTGCAAAAATTAATTGCATAGACAAAATGCATGAAGTGAGAATGCTAAGCTTCCTAATTTCTAGTAGATAGACATAATTGTTAGCTAGTCCACAATTTGTCCCACCTGTTTCAGCTGTGTTACAATATGAAAAGATAAGAGAAGCAAGATACATTTGGCTGGAAAGCACCAAAATTAAAAGTGAGAAGGCCTCTGTAAAATCATGTTGAATCTATTCCAAAGAAGATGCACCAGGGATGAAAGTGCAAAACCGGGAGATTGACACAATACAGGGTATCGAGTTTATTGATGATTTTTTAAAAAAATTGCTGAACTAAAGAGGAATATTTCAATTTCCAGCACAAATGCTGTACAACAGTATGTTGGCTCTAAAAGACTGCACACAGAATGCCTTCTTTAACATCATTTTTCAGATTTTACTCACTGAAATTTTAGTTGTTTTCTTAGAAAGAAAGTCTAAATTACCAAAATCAGTCCTTATTGATCAACAGATTAATATCCAGTCTTAAGCAAAGTTGATTGCAAGGTATCCTAGCAATTGCATCCCTATGCTCTCTGGGAAAACAACCGCAAGCTGGCTGCATGAAACCCTCAGGCAAACTCCAGAGCACATGGCTGTGTTTCCCTTTCAGGCAAAAGGAGACTTATGTTTGCCCAGATATTGGCTTGATGAGCAGCACAGAGCTGGACACAGAGGTTTATTAATTGATGCTGTGTCTCTTCCGCACTAGAAAACTGCTGTGGAAAAGCCAGAAGGCTGAACAAGCTCTTCCCCCTCCTATGGGAAGCAGGTGCTAACTCAAAGCTTTGTGAGGAGTTGTCTTACTTTTGAGTTGCCTGTACAGCTTTGATGTAGCTCTCTCATGACCATTCTGGTATAGTCTCTAATTTTTAGGGTTTATGTATTCCTTATGTAAATTTGCAGCAAGTAATAGGCTCACATCTCAAAGAAATCCAGTGGTGATGATGATAACTACTACTATTATTACTACTATTATTATTATTATTATACATTTAAAAATACCTTTTGCTAGCTTTTAGGTGCACAACTTCACTACCTCAAAGTTATTTGAACATACCTGTATGCATCTGTATGTACACCTCTACCTTTACGTCACACACACACACAAACAAAATATGTAAATACATAAATGGTACAACAAATTGTGAACTAGAGTTTTACTAAAAAATATCTTCTTTTCACATACTTGGATTTGTAAATGGAGCATATTTGCCTACCAGCTCAAAATCATGTTCAGCCTAGCAAAAAAAATCAAAATGTGCTTCCTTCAGTCAAGAATAAAACATTACACTGTCTTGTGCTTGGGTTGGAGTAAGAATCATTATTACATCTCAGCTGTTATTCAGCATTTCAATATGCTACAGTAACTTCATGGTACACTTAAGCCTTTAGTTTTTTTCTGTAGTTCTATGTCCCAAGACAGATGATAGTACCATTTCATTACTTAAAGGAGGAGACCTTACCAAAGAGTTTATGGATCCTGAGTCTTGTTTCAGGACTCCTGAAGCTGTTTCTGCACATGATTTATTGTTTTCTCAGGATGACAATGAAAAAAGTTACAACTAGTATGACTAGTAATACCAGTAGTAGTAATAATATGTGAGAGTTAGAGCAGGTGGACACTCCTGGCCCCAAAGGGCTTACTGTGAAAATACTGAAAGAAACAAGTACATATACACAGACAACAGGCTACAAGGAATATCCATTAGTGAGAAAGATCTACATATAATTGTGTATTTGTTTTAATTGCTTCTCAAAATTGATGTTGTTTATCAAAATGGTTCATTTTCCCTGTGAGGTTTAGTCTACCACCATTCTATATTTACGTACTGATACCCTACTCTACTCAGAACTGCTGCTGGTTTTTCTGACTTGAGCGGTACAAAAATGATCAAAGGTAAAATCTTCACACAAAGGCAACTAGAAGTATGAAATTGGATTAAGAGGGTAGGAATGTGAATGTGATACATCTTAAACAGCAAATTTCTCAAATATTTCCTTGGATTTTTGTGATTGGGGGAGGGAGGCGGGTGTTACTAATTTATTTTGTTGGGTTGTTTTTTTTCCTTTTAAAATGAAAAGAAATCACTATCATAAAGTTAACACAAAATATTTATTTACTTCAAAAGATGTCTGGATCACTGTTACCTATAACCATCTCTAGTGGCAAAAATTTTCACCTAATGTCGAAGAGACAGGAGAGTCAAGCCAATGTTAGACAAAAAAGTCAATTGTCATTAAATGATAGCATGTTATGATAATTCATTCAATATTGGCTTTACAGTTGCTTTTTTTTTTTTTTTTTCTATAATAGTTCCAGGACAAGGAAGTTCACCTAAGCTATTATACCAAGATTTAGTACTCTGAACTTTACCAAGTCCAAATGAATCTTATTCATTGTAGTCATTTCTGTATCTTATTTCAAACTGATTTGTGAAGAATGCACACACCTTTTAAGTGTACTTTAAACAATATCTTTAACTGTGTCTTAGACAAAATTCCTAGCAAGGTATTTACATCCAGATCTGATTTAGTAAAAATCAGAATGTTACACTCTTTCAATGGCAAGAAAAAGACGTAAACACACATCTTACTATGTTTCCTAGCTTCATCAACCTTTCTTTGTGATCAATAATTCATGTGATCAGAGATGAGGAGAGGTACATAACACAAGAGACAACAGGTAGCCAAAAAGTACTTTTTCTTCACCCTGCCTTGACTCAATTAGTGACAGTGTTCTCCAGGTCAGAACTGTGGGTACAGTTTTGAGAAAGATAACCCTTGTTCCCAAGTCTCGTGCTTTCTTACAAGTTTTGACCAGTGTATAACTGATGGCTATTATGTAATAACAAGGTGGGCTAGATGCCTTCTCAGCAACCTGTGTTCAGTCTCCTGCACACTCAATGGATAAAGATGTTTCTGTGTGTTAAGTCCCACAGACTTAAGCCCTACAAACATCAGCAATTCACACTGATCAGCCCAGTACAGAATGATAGAATCATTGAATGATTTGGGTTGGAAGGGACCTTAAAGATCAGGTAGTTCCACACCCATGCCGTGGTTGGGGGGGTTGTATCAACTATTTGTAGGTTATCACTCATCCTAAGCTTCTCAAAACAAATACACCTCAGTTGGAGACCTGGATTCCACTATGGTGGCCAAGAACCTGAAAATTGCTTGAAATTTTTCTACGACTGGATCTAGAAAAGTGTTTTATGCTGCTTAAAACAAACAAACAAACAAAAACCAACCAACCAACCAACCAACCATGTTACTTTTGTATTAAAAAGTATTTAGGTTTAGACCTTAAACTGAAATATTGGACAAGGGCCGGAAGTTTTTCAGATGCTTCAGGAAAAATTATGCCATATTTTTTTTTTTTTCAGATTCCAAAAAGTTTTTTTATTCTGATTTAAGATTTTTGTTTCTTTAAAATGAACATTTTTTCAGAAGCCTTGTCTTTCCAAACAATCTCTATAGTTTACAGTCAATATAGATTTCTAACAAAAATTAAAAGCCAAATTTCTCACTTTTAAATCATCAAGACATGAATGTACAGACAAATCACTAACAGGTAACAATTCTCCCAGAAATCAAATCCTAGAATTCAAATTTGGCCTAGAGACCATAGGAAGTTAGAGTGGTATTCCTAGAAATGGAATTACAAGTAGAAGCACCCTACACTTGGTATATAAATTTGGCATGCAGCTTATATGCCCTGCAAGATATAGAAAACATAATTGCACAATTATATTCTAAAACAGGAAAACATCTACAAATAATTTTAAAATATCTTTGCCTTTAAAAGACTAAGATTGAAATCCTGTTTCCATTGAAGTCATTGAGACCTGATAAAAGCCAAAATTTCATTCTGGTTGCTTTGATGTACCAGTCTGAGCACAGCTAAGTGCAAAGATTCAAGTCCTAATTCATAGCAGTGCCTAAGCATGTTAGCTCAAAGGATGTACAAATGCTAAAAACTGGCAAAAAAGTTTATTATCTTATAGCTAATCTTTCAAGGGATAAAATATGTTACTTAAATATGAGATATATGATAAAGGAACATTTGTCCAGTAAAGGGATCCACTGAAAAAGAAAATTTAAATATTGAGACTACACTTAGTTTCCACAGAGATTTCTGTGCAGTCTTCAGGATTGACGCTGTGTTAAAGTATTAGAACAATTTTTCAAGCAGATAAGTCTGAACACAATGCTTTGAAAAATTTAAAAAAGAGAACAGATAGCAAATGTCACTTCTTTAGTAGCTACAAAATGCAAACTCCAAGTGTTTTAACCTAATGAATAAATGAGTTTGTCCTTTATGTATAAAATATAGTTTGTGTTTGTTGCACAAGTTTTTTAATAATGGATGAATTTTAGGTTTGCTTCAACATATTCAATACAGTGTGATTAATTTGGTTTTTCAAAAATGCAAACTAGACATTACTATATTACTCTGGAAAATGCACAGCTTGCAACATTATTGTCTCTGTGGGATCTTAAATTGAATTGTAAAATGTGTCTTATTTCGAGTTTGATTTATGTAAGAAATTTCAGTGGATAATGCCCTTTTTGAAGTTTCAGTGCTTTCTCCAAAGAAAAAATACATAACTAAAAATCATGACATAGCTTATTATAAATCACAGCAAAGTTTTATCCTCATTTAATGTTCCACTTAAAAATCATATACTGATGCTACATATTAGATTCAATTCAGTGAATTAACTTTTTTTTGAAGCTTCGTATTATGACAGATTATATAACGCATTTTTGACATGTTCTGTGATTTTATTGCGATATTCTAAGTAATTACCAAATCTCTTTTTCTCTAAAAAAGCTTTCCTGTGCCCTGAGAATTAATCTATGATACCATTTAACTTGGCTTTTTGAAGTAAATATCACTAGATAAAAAGCCAGCTGGTTCTGAATAATGGGATACTTGAATGAATGTATTAGTGTTTGAAAATGAGAGTACAAATCTTTTAAAAAGATTAATTTCCATAAGAAAGATAGCTCACAGATCTACAAAAGAATAAATTCAAAACATAATAAACTGGCAGAAAGAGAGGTAGATTAAAGTAAAGGCAGCAGCACCTTGTTATTGCAGCTGTTGTATGGCAGTGATTCTGTATCAATTACAACATTTGGTAGGCATGGGCAGCCTCTTCAAAGGCTTCAGTATAAAGCTTGAACCTGGAATACACAGTACACCCTATGTAATAACTTGAGTGATTAATTTTTTTTTCTTAACAGGACATAACTTTTGTTCCTAACAATTGAGTCTCTGGGAAGTGTTACAAAGACGCTTCTGACTTTAATGGGAATAGCTAACATCAGTTTTGTTTTTTTATTAAAGATTTGGATATGAATTTATCTTTATCATGGAAAGAGCTTGGCTTTATCACCACACACAAATGCTGACATCAGCATGTAAGCTGACTTTGTTGTCCTATGGACTTTATTTTCAATATCCTGTTTCAAAATATGTTTCCTTGAATGGGTCTAGGATTCTGTGCACACAATTGCTTTGGCTAAATATTAATGAAACAAAGTTTGCTGATGCCACTAAATACTGCAGGTTTGCATAAACAAATGCTGAGCCTCATAGAATTAAATCATACTGGGACAAACTTTAAAGTACGTGGGGCATTTGTTTGTTTTTTGATGATGGGATTAATCTTCGAGTTTTTCAGTGGTAGGGTGGAAGCCAGTTTGCTCTTAGTAACCTGTTCTGGGCAATCTAGTGATTTTGTCCAGAAACAGTATCCTCAAAGGATGCTATAAAGCACTGTATTAGTAAAGTGCAGGGAATTAAATCTGCCAAATCCAAAAAACAAACAGCAAGACTTTCTTCTAGGGTACAGACACCAAGTGCTGAAAATGCTAGTACCAATATCATTTACGCAACAGCAGTTGAATGTTCCAAAATAACATTCTTTTCTTGTAAAACTGCTGGAGAGCAGGTTTCCCAGACCTGCATGTCTGGGCCATACCAGTGCAGCTGCAGGAGAGTAGCAAGTTTCTAAACAAGTCCAGTAGGCACGTGAAGCACAATTTCAGAGATTTCTATTTTAGTCAGACTCAGATTGATTTTCAAGTGATCAGAACCAGGTATCCTAGGCTCATCTGAAGGACAAAATTTAATTCCTCCCTCCAAAGCTTAGAAGTATTAAAACCAAAAGAAAATATTTGAATACTGAAAAATATTTCCGTTTCTATCCTGACTTGTTCTCTGTGGAAGCTGAATCGTTGTTGTTGAAACCTAGAACAATTAATAATTGCCTGAGGGCAGATTTTGGTAAAAATTTTAGATAAAAATTTTACAAAATTAAAACAGCGATTACTGATGACACAGTATATACCTAAACTACTATGTACAAAAACTTGCATAATTCTTATACATACATTTAAAAGACAAATTTCAACATACTTTTTAAATGCATCCTAACAGAAAAGTTACAAGGCACATTGGAATTTAAATTACATTCGTAACATAAAAGTTGTAAAAATACTCAGAACTGGACTGAAATACCTAGTCCTGAAGTTCCATTTTGTTCTGATATTTTTTCAGTTCAATTCAGCATATTTTGGTCTATATCTTGTCTGATATGTTTATGGATTTATTAGCTAGATAATACACATTTTTCAGTATGCGCATACTTTCCACATCAGTATAAATAATTTCTGATTTCAATGCTTTCAAATGACCTTATTTCAAAATTTCTTTTGCATTCCATATTTTTTCATTTTCCCATATCAGTAGCAAGTGAAATAAAGCAGATCCTGAAATGGTGACATTTCACATGGAGTGACTGTATCAGACACTGAGGCAGACTACAAATGACCTGTTCATATGAATACTATTCAAAATAATAGTTGCAAAATGGGAGGGAAAACAGTAGTTTGGTATAAGGTCACATGATCAAAGGTAATGATTAGTTAGCAATTAGAGTTAATACTTAGACCCTGACAGTTGAGCCCAAGCAAGTGACCATGTTGTACGACAGAACCCGTTACCCTAAACTTCAGCTATGCCAAGAGCACTGCATGGTCAGCAGAGCCCCATAAGGAACAAATTATTAAGCCATGATGACTCAAAGATTTTCTTTCAAATGCTCATCTCTCTTGTCAGGGATCATTAGAGAAATATTCTACTGAATATGCAAACACACAGGACACTTGTGTGCACTATAAATGTCAACTACAGCATGCTTTCTGTACTATACAGTTACATTGCAAGGCACAGAAACGCCTGCTGCCCTGCCAGAGAATGGCAGACTTCAGTGAAAGAAGAACCAAGTCAGAAGACTAGAATTAGATCTGTGCAGCAGCTGCTGTGACACATCTGAAAGATCATACTTTCCTCCATTATTTCAATTTGCTAAGTCAAATAAACTGCCAGACTGCCTTGTATACTTTGAGAACACTGCAGACTTCCACACAGGAATGAGCTTTCAGTGATTAAGAATAATTTGAACTGAGTAAATGAAAGTAAAAACAAATCAGGGAAGTATTTCAAGATTAAGGCAAATGTCTATTGCAATACAACTGAAAGGACTTTAAACATTTCAAATAATTCATTTTAGAATTCAGTGACATTTACCAGTCTTTGTTAAAACTGGCTGCAAAATGTTTATAGAAATTTTCTGAAAGCAACTCCAGATTCTTTTTTAATCATACTACTTCAGGAAAGCTGCTTTTAGTTAAAATACAAAAATAGTAGTTACAAGGTTTCTGCAAACATAACTGCCATTCCATTAAGGAAATGGCACAGCAAACAGTAAATAGTGGCCCCAAGGGAAATGTAAGTATTGATTTTATTACGATGTTGGTTGGGTTGTATTTGCAATTGTCAACTCTAATTTTAGGCTATGCATTAAGTATCCTTATAATAGCTTAAGGAAAAGAGCAAATATTAATTAGAACATATTGATAATGTTTTTATAAGTCTTAGATTTAGTGCTTACCAAGCATATGCTTTGAAAACATACAAACCTACTTCTTGCTTGTAAACATAGCTAATAGATGAACAGGCAGAAACTATAATTACATGGATTATATGATACTTTTTTGCATCAAGGCATCTACAAGGTGAAATTACTTTAAAATTAAATTGAAGTGCAAAGATATTTCTTATTGCACACGGCTATGCTATGGATTGAAGATTGAAGGCACTGATGAAATACAAAATTATAAATACAGAGATTGATTACGACTTTCATCTCAGCAACTGTTTTTTGATAGTTAGATTCCTATTCACCATTTAGTCTCTAAGCACAGATGTCTGCTACACACAGTAACTGCAGAATGGGTTATATTTGCAGATACTACTAAAGGTAATTCATGTCCCCTTTTTCCTAGTCTTAATTAATTTAAAACAGTACTTACATAAAACCAAACTTATTATACATTATCATTTGTCCCTGATAATATCCACATGCCCTTAACTTGCAGAAGACTCATGACTCACTTTGGTATTACACTGCAAAAAGAAAGTAGCAGACAGATTAAAGTAACCAACAGAAAATAGAGGTTTAAAGCTGCTTCTTCAAAGTTGCACTATCCTATACGAAATGACATATGGTAAGTATGTGGTGATGGCAATTTCAAACAATGCAAGACTCATTGGACAATTGACAGGAAAAGGATTTCCTACCCATATGTACTTCGCATTTCAGTTTACAGTGTGACTTGCATAAAAGGTACATTACAGCTGACGTAGCTGACACTTCAGAAAAATCAATTACTCATAAGTTTCTTGCTTTATGTGTTTAATATCTAAAGGTAGCTAAAACCAACTGTTTGTGCCACCTACAGTGTTGTCGACTCTTGCAATTGTATCGCCAATCCTGATAGCATTCATATGTCTTAAAAATCTCTGCAGCAAATATATGATGATTTTAGCATCTCAGTTTAGATTAAAGAAAATTTCCTGTTTCTTGCAGTAACGTGACATAATATCCCAAATTAGGTGGACAGCTCTGTGACTGGGTGAGCATTACCATCTGAGGGACATCTCCCCAGGCACAACCACACTTGCAGCCCTGCCAGGGAACTTAGGCTTTTGGGTGGCAGCTGGACATTTACCCTGGGTTTTTCTAAATACTCTGTTGACTAAGTTTTACATTGTTGTGAAGCTTTGTTCTAAACCTTAAGAAAGCAGATTACAAGAACATCAGTGTCAAAATACTATTTTTCAGGCAAATTGCTTGCAACAGTCCACTACCTATCCCAGAACTGATACACACTATGCAAACACGCAATTGCTCTTTGGGGTGGTGGAGGGGTGGGTGGGGGAGGTGCGGGGGGGGGGGGGCGTGTGGCAGGTTTCTCCTATTTTCTTGACAGAGGAAATGAAGACCTCGCTGAATTTTTTCCTGCCCTTACCCACACTACCTGTGTGAAGCATGCACAGGGACAGATTTGCTTCATGGGATGCAGAAAGGACAAATCTTTGTGGCTCACTGCGCTCTTCTGTCATACCCAGAAGGAGCCAAGCTCATAAGGTACCACTACCACTACTTTGCTCTCCACCAAAGCAGAGCCTCTTGTAGAGCTGGTCTGGGAGCTGGATAATAAAAGGCTTTCCATATGTATCCTCTGCAGATTATATAACTTAATAGCCTCTGTAGAAGCCTGAAGGTGAATAAGCTGGAGTATGTTATGTTTGGCATGTACCGATGCACGCAGATGTATAAAAGTTCAAGGACCACATTTGTTATGCGTGTATTTATACTTTCTTTCCTCCCAGGGGACACCAAGATCTTAGTCTATTTAAGTCTAAATAACATTTAGGTGGTGCAGAGTGGATTGTTCGTGGTCACCTGATAAAAGTAAACTTCCTTATTCATACTGGTTACTAAAATCTGTAGCTATTGATTTCAGTGAGCTGTTATGTATATTACACGGGTGTATCTTTCCTAGTAGATATTTAAAGTAGACATAAAAATACGCAAATAAAATAATAAACCTAAATTACAAGGTTTATTTCATCAGTTATACATTTTCTACCACGGTAGAAAAGGGTTTCAGCAATATAAGTACAAAATGTCTGTGAGAAAAATGAAATGGAAACTTCTAACTGTGTAGATTGGACTGCAATGAGCCCTGGCTAAGCTATTTTTTACAGTAGATTTTATACTTCAAGCAAATGCAATGTACTTAATATAATAATTTCTCAATGCACATATAATAATCAATACCCACAGTGCCAGGACGGGCACTGGAATATGGCTAAAATTTTTCATCTCAATGTTATTTCAATAATAAAGTGCTTCTGTAAATGATGACATTATATGATTATTTGAAATTCTTACTAAAGAAATCTTGTTTCTGTTATTGTCTAACAAGACCACAATGTTGCATCATTTAACAGGCCTGAGAAGGCAGGCAAGAGAAAAAAAAAAAACACAACAACATCCCTTTGAGTACAAACCTCTTTGTGCATTAAGCAAGCAAACCCATGTAACTTCATGTTTAGCAATAATAACTGTATACTGTTTCTCAAAGAAAAATTCACTGTGACTGTTTCAGTCCTGCCAGATGTTATTACCAGTATTTATTCTTGTTAAAATTTTGAATTATAGCAGGAGAGCATGTAATTTTCTTTTTTATGTCAGAATATGTATATATATAATAAGAAGAACGGTAAGCAAGTGTCAGCGTTATCTGAACCAAGGGAAAAAAAAAAGAAATAAAACCAGCATTTTATTTTACTAAAGCAGCATTAACAAAGCCACTGACAATTTTAGACAGGGTTTATTTTTTACATACTCAGAAATAAAAGTGATTACTCTCAGAGAAATCTCTGCTGTAGTGATGAGGAGTGCACTGCCCCTAAAAGCTTCAAATCTTCCCCTGCACACCCTGACAAAAGTTCAGGGGTGATCTGCTGCTCAGAGACACGTTCTTCCTCTGCTAATACAACTTTCTGCCAATACAAGATAGCGTTGATGAGACTGCTAGTTTTCTCCCATGGAGACTGGGTTATATTCCTGGAAGCAGCTGAAATTAGAGGGAGTTCTTCATTTTAGTGAGGAGGTTAAAGCATTCCAAAATACACACCGCTCAACTCACAGGAATTTGAAATGTGTTGCGTAAATAGCTCTAGCTGGTGACATTTTCTAAGGCTAAACAAGATGCTTGGGAAAATGGTTTGTGCTGAGTCTTAGAATTACTAGTAAATCAAACCACATCAGAAGTTCACGACTTGATTAACACAAGGTCCTACAAGGAAGTTTAAAAATAATACTCCTTATTTTAATTCAGCACATGAACTGATTACCCTGAATGTATTTGAAAAAGCAGAAATCAGAAGGGTTTGATACACAAATCTTCTGAAAGAAACTCCGAGTTTCTCTTCCGTGAAACCGGTTTCTCGTACCACAGATGGTAGCCCAGGAGGGGAAATGAGTTCTGCAGACTCACCACCCACCGGTAGGGGAAGGGAGGGAGCAGACACTGAGGCTAGTTTTGACCTGATCCCCCAGAATACCAAACAGAATTGCTTCAAGTCACAATTTCCTTCTTATGCTGCTCCCAGGGCAGCATGCAATTATGTACTGCAACTGGCTTAGGGCAGGCTGGGTCCACAATTAGTCCCTTGACCTTGCTGAGACTAACAGTGTGAGTAAGGTGAGCATGACATATCTCTCTCTCAAAATTCTCAATTATTTTATGCAACTAATGTAACAGTAATTTCCCTGCATCTTAAAGAAATTGCTCACTATCATAAAAAAGAGACTTGCCTATAAACTCAACTAAAAGGTCAAAATGATAGTTTTAATTCAAAGTTTCCATAGCTTTCTCGATAAAATGAGTATGAATATAGATTGTCGCTTTATTTCTACTTTCCACTTAAAAAGCATAGGATTTTCTTCTACTTTCTGTAATAGGTTTATTAGTTATAGCTCTATTACAACAATACTCAAGGAAGTTCCATTCATATCATAGACAATTATCTGTGATAAAGCTCATGGCAGAAACTGTAGATGGAATAAATGCTGACATGGGTACATTAATGCACGTGCCACTCACATTGTGTCAGGTACAGCTACCCCTTAGGTTTGAAGATACAAATGCTCCTTTCAGCACTTTGGCATATCTCAAGTAATTAGAAGCCATCTGCTGAAATCTCCTACATTCAGTCTCAAACAGCCATCTTGAAATGGTTGAGGCTTTATGTCACGCTGGAGGGCATACCTTTCCCTCCATGCTCAGGCTGAAAGAGGCCTCAGACAGTGAGTAAGAATGAGATCATGCAGTGAAAAAAACACTGCCAGGAGCCTGACCTAGGCTGTCCAATTAATTGTCAGTGAGTTAAAACAATGCAAACTCATTAAACAAACAAATACAAATACAAACTTCTAAATTAAAGATGAAATGTGGGTCAGTTTGGGACCCGATCATTAATTAAATAATCCATAATAGCTAATTAAAATAGAATATCAGGAAGAACTGAGGCAGGAAGAGATGGCTCAGTTAACCATAGAGCAAGCAGAACGTTCTTCTTCTCATCTTGTAGCCAAGACACAACATGCATCTACGGCATACTAGTAATGGGCACAGAAGCTCGTATCCATGGTTGCAGAGGAAGACTTTTCAGGGCAACATTAAAATACCACAGCAAACAGAACTCCATGGAAAGTCACTATTTTTATCTTCCAGTCAGAGAAGCCCCATGAGTGGGGTTGCAATCTTTCTGTAACACGTGCCTTACACACACAGTAGAAAAAAAAAGATTACTCCTTACATCTAAAAGGTCACTTAATGAGACTGGCATAAAGAATAAAACATGCCACAGTATACACTTTGAATGATTAACCATACTGAGTTCTAAATCCATCATGAACATGTGATCACAGCTCAGTGATATTTGCTGTAATATGCATATGATACGATAAGGTGAGGGAGTTACCACAGAATAGTAGCATACAATAAATAATAAATGGAGAAAATACCCGATCATAAAGTTGAAGAACATTTCTGAGTGCACAATATTAATGGAGATCAAAAAGGCAACTAACCCATGTGTAATACATGAATTGTGAGAAGTAACCTCCAGAACTTCCATGTAAATCAGTTAGTTATATAGCACACAGGGTCAAGGTTTAGTGAAGCAACTTCTCAAAACCATAAAAATCACTTATTGGAACAGCTGACTCTACAGCATGTATGACGAGAAGATGCTTTTTAGGAATCCTGAGTAATTGAAGGTGTTGCTTTGGCCAGTGACTACAGTTGGCTTATCAAGAGCAGTCACAGCAATGTAATTTGGACAGCTCTGACAAGACAGGTGTCATAGCGTGGCCCTAAAAAGGCAGATTATAAAGTCCAGAATCTACTTCATTTTCACAGGGCAAAGTTAGGTTCTACATCAGCTCTGCTACGCCGAGGACATCACTGAAAAGTGGAGTCAATGCTCAAATATGCTTCAGAACCTGATCTCCCACACAGCTTTGATTACAAATGTAAGCATGTATACCGCAAATATCAACACACAGGTTATTTAAGAAAATATTCAAGATTATGCCAGCTATTTTTTAGTTAAAATGAAGCAATTTATCAAAATATGAAAGAGCACCATACAGTACATATACTCTTTCAGAAACCCACATAGAAATTTTGTATATGGTTTTGAGGATATATTGCTCAAAAATACAGAATATTATAAAAATAATTTGGGGGATTTTGCAAATGGCTATTGTGTAAAATTAACTTTCTACAAGAGAGTTCATGATTGCAAAGAACTGTACCAAGTTTTCAAGATTTAACACAATTATCTAAACATCCTCACTTTATGCAGCTTTGCACAAATATCCTTGAGTATAAATCCTGCAAGCACATTAATCTTCACCTGTTCAATACAAGTTTCTTAACTACACAGAACCTTACAAGTGCTCTTTTCCTTATTCTAATCACTGCAGTCATACCCCAACAGTGCTCATGGTATAATTATTTTTGGCTGACGAACCAGCAAAACTCACCTATCTATTAATCAATTAGTATGTCAGATTGAAGCTGTATTACAACACTATTTTGTAAAGCCAGTAATATATCTATCTTTCCTTGACAGAACAATTAATCACATGTTAAAGGTGGTTCCTGCACACAGGGCAAATTTCTGCTTGTGACCATGGAAGTATCCAGTGGAGCTCTGGCTGAATCTCCTCCATCTCATCCCATTGCTACATGGGATGGGATCCCCACGTCTACATGCTTACATAAATAGCTTGTCCCCATTAATAAAGGCCTAGAAGAATAATCTAAAAAACAAGAAATCTAAAGACACTCAGAGAGTGAACAGAGAAGCCAGAGATTTTAAATCTTTTCCATAACCTCCCTTATGCACCACGGCCAACAACAGGAGCTCAAGCTGAGATGGAGCTTACTAGCTGGAGAATACAAAAGCCAGGAAACCTCAGGAGACATTTCTTCAAAAGGCAAATGGGGTCCACTGTTGGGCAGTATTATTCAAAGACACAGAAAAAAACCACAAACATACACTCAGTGGCTCTAGAACTTGGTCAGTAGCTTCAACCACAAAAAAAAGAATATCTAAAAATCTACTAAAATTGCCTCAACTGTGAAGTTCTGTAATTAAAAGTGAAATCAAATAGAGAAATGAGGAGCAGATGTTGGTTTTATTTCTGTATGTTGACTTTATTAAGGAAACATTTCCCCATTCCCCTCCCCCAAGACATCCTTTTCTTTCATTTATGTGCTATGATTCCCATTATTTTCTTTTCCCACAAAACAACCGTAACCTTCATCAGTACAATGAAGCCATTTATGTCTAAATTCTCGTTGCACTTGGGATTTTTCTTTATGTGTTTTGTAATTGTTGTAGTTGATTTATAACTTTTATGTCTCTGATGTAAAATGGAAATAGAATACAATCTTCTTTTACTCTACTCTGACTAACACCTGTAAGAACACAAGAGATATACAAAAATAATCCTCTTTTTTTTTTTTAATAAAAAGAACTTTTTCTCTAATTACTTTGTTTTAGGAAGCTACTGAAGACCTCCCCTGATAGGAATTAAACCAGCACCCAGTTGATGCTTTATTGTCTCTTGAACAAAATGATTTATTGTTTGTAGTCTGAAAGCAAAAAAAGAAGGAAAATTACATTTTCTTGTACCAGTAGCCCTATTACTTGTTCTATACTATTCTTTGAAGATTACAATAACCAATATTATAATGGTACCAGAAATAGTTAACTCTAACAAAGCTGCTTACACAAAAGCAGTGACAACTGAGATCAGTGCACCTCATGATGATTTAACCTTAGATGTTAAATCTTGTGTTTCTTACTTCAGCATGACCTGCTATAATGTTCAAACTTCAATTTATCTCCTACCCTAGAGTCGGAACATAACTGATTCCTTTTATATTATTTTTTAAGGTTTCAAATAAAGAAAGTTTAATTAAGTAGGAACAGGCAAAAAATATAAGAAAAATTGTCAAGAAGAAGAAGTCAGAAATCCTTTACGTGAGTCAAAACTATGAATAGCAAACTAATTTTTGGATTATTTATTTTCTGTATCAATGAGAATTGAATGTTTTTTTAAACACACTGATTAAAAAGTCTAAGCTCTCACTGCTTACGGAAGAAGTGCTGTAAATGGACAAAAGAAACCATACCAAGTTGCATACCTAAACCAAAATGTACAAGATATAAATATATGCACATACACAGCAGATGAAAAGTTGGAAATTCAAAATGCCTTTGTCAGAAAAGAGGTTATTATAAGAGTGATGGTGTTGTGAGTGCAGGTAGTTGTTTATCTTCCAAACTTCCAGCTACAGCTCTTTACCCACATTTTTTCAGCAATTCCATGGAATTTGTGTTCAATATTAGCAGAACATACACCCCATGAAGTTCCAGAACATTTTTGTGAAGTTGGCTGGAGCTGGGGAACTATTTAACAATGGGATTTATTTTGATTTGGATGAGGCCATTAGAAAGCTACTGCTACTCCATGAGAAAAGAGACAGAAAGGGAAAATGCATCCCATTCTTAACAGAGATGTTTGTTGGTACAAACTCAGGATGACATGCATCATGGAGAGAACATGGCCAGACATGAGTGTTTCTGGAAAAATCCTTTAGGCCAGGTTATAACCACCATGATTTATCTTCTTTCTCTTCATAAATGGGTTCTATTTACACAAGGCTGAGAAAAATTGCTAAAATAACTTTAAAACGGGTTTTTTGTGACATCTTCATCACAAAATCATACCACTATTTAAATATTGATTAGTAGACGCACCAACCGCATTATTATTTTTATAGAAAGGAGAATCTTTTAAAGGATCATTAATATAAGTGCAAATTAAGACAAGGAAGAAATACTGAAACATTTCCACTGTCTTATTTGTGACAGTATTTTCCCCCTGCAAGCTCTGGAGGTCTGTTGTGCCGCCTGCTGTCATTCCAGGTGCCCTGATGTGGTGTCTGAAGTGTGTGTCCCCACAGGGCTCACAAATATGACAGAGCACCTACTGCACATGATCTCTGCCATTCAGGAGTGGAAGCTGGAGGCGAGTGGGATGCCCGAAGGCATTCCAAATGGTACAAGGTACCTGTACTGAATCAAGTTGCTGATGTCCTTCTCGCTGGAAGTCATTTCATAAGGCAGAATTGTCAGAGTAGGAAACTCTGTAGCAAGCTTCATAATGCTCACCCAAAAAG
This sequence comes from Hirundo rustica, assembly GCF_015227805.2. Classification (NCBI taxonomy): domain Eukaryota; kingdom Metazoa; phylum Chordata; class Aves; order Passeriformes; family Hirundinidae; genus Hirundo; species Hirundo rustica. The sequence continues at coordinate 66,418,703 of NC_053451.1, forward strand.
CCTGCATAGAACTTATCTCTCTTTTAATCTTTAGATAATCTTCATTGCATTGTCCAGAAAAGTGTGATTTATACACTGCAATCTTCAGCTAATAATGATTAAAAAATCATACCTTAGTCTATGAATGCTTGCTCATTTAGGCTTATACATAATTTAGGATTTTTAAATGCATATAACCTAGAATAAAGTTTCTATTTTTAAAACACCTCTACTTTTAGCAAAACTAGGTGGAACTAAACAAGAAAATTACATACTTCAGATGTGAGAAACTGAAGTATACCCAAGTATAATTTTAACAATGTTTTGTCCTATAATGAGTTGACCTTCTATTCTCCTTAACCCTTTTTTCCATCAAAGCCACCTACACCCGCTTTCCCTTCTGTTTCTCTAATCTGCAATTATTTATGTTTTCTTCATGCTGCTCTATCCACCATGGGAGCAAAATTGTATTTGGTGAAATATAGAGCTAATTATACCATGAACCCAGCAACAAAAAGACAGAGCAGATGTTACTTCAGACGTGCTAACAGTCCCTACGCTTAAAGCACACATAGTAATGGACTGAACACAGTATTTGAAAAAAAAAAGCCATGATGGGCTTAAACATGTGGAAAGAAATTAGCACAAAACTCAAACAGAATGACATACTTAATAGGCTCTAAAGCACTTATTCAGTGTTGTATTCAGCAATGATTTTGCATTAATTCAATGCCTATGTGAGGCTATACACGGGGTCAAATATTGCATATAAGGCAATTATGCTCAGCTTCTTCTGATCTCAGTGCTGTTTTCTTCAGGATCCTTTCTGCCTGTCCATATCTTTATCTACCCACATCTCTATCTACCCAAAGCACAGAAAATGCATTCAAGAATAACTGTAGAGACAAAAAAAAAAAAAAAAAAAAAAGTGCTTAGTAATATTTTTTAGGTTTTTCCTCACTGTAAGTAAGCAAGAGCTGGAAAATATACCTTAAAAATGAATTAATAAAGACAGTTCACTGTTTGGCATTTACTGTAAAAGGTTTATCAGGATTATAGTGAAGTCTCAGCAGTCTACAGGGTAGCCTCTGCAAGTAGGGTAACACCAGAGCACTCTTTCCCCCTCCCTTATTAATAAACTTCCACAAGACTATTATTTCTCTTTCTCTACGGCCAGCAAATTACTCCAAAACGAAAAATAAGTCTACATAAACGTAAAAAGAAAATTGCAATCTTTTCCTATCCAAGTTGGAAGTGATTAAGGATAACTTGTAAACCTTCGTGTCAGGCAAAGTTCCTGTAATTCCAGTTATTCTGTATACATTAATGCACTCTACATTTGCCACACACCCTCTCACCTCAGTGGAGTCTAGTGACTCCTCTGCATAGCTAAACTGCTCTATAATGAAAGTACAATAAACTTCATTCAGTAAATACCCGATAGTTTATAGTAAGATACAAAGATAGCACATCACTAGCCAAGCTTCAATAGTAAAATTGAGACCACACAGAATTCAGCAAACGCAAATTTGAATCGTGAGCAGAAGCATTAAAAACATTGTCAAAATAAATCATTTTCACACATCTGCAGTACCAAATCTGAAAGGGCACTTCCCACTTCACTAAAATATACATTATCACCATACAATTAGTTCAACTCCACAAATGGAAAAAAAAAAATTAAAAAGGTGTGATCTTAAATTCATCCTTGAAGGGATCCATGCCTCTATAAAATATACTTCCCCAGTGATAAAACCTAGAGAAATAACTCTAGTAAGAGATATCCATAATAAAGAATTTCAAATAACTGCTTAAAAACACACATAACGAGACTAATCACAGTACTCTAGAAAGCACCATGTCTTTAACAGCAATCATCACAGTATGAAATCAACTTGAGCTTATTACATTTGGCTGAATAATCTAAAATTGTAGAACTAAAAATAATTATTGATAAGAGATAAGACATAAAACCTCCCTAGCTGTTTGAATCTAAGAATATCAGGGGATGGAATGAATGTTGAATTTATGTTGTGGAAAATTGGTCCCAAGTTGGTTTTACACTTCATCAGAAAGCACTTTTGTCTTGTATGCAAACAGTTAATGAAGCATACCAAAACTGCAACTTTTTTGCTAGCCCTGGTGTGGTAATACTCACAGCATATTCCATAGCTTGCAGAAAATTTTAGAAACATTATAGATTTTTCATTTATTCTTCTTCAGTTATAATGCGGAATCCTCTAATTTTACATAAGATTTTTTCTTGCATTTTCAGGAATTGTTTTATACAGCCTGCAGTCGCAAAAATATAATAGCCTTTTATATCTAAAGCATTCTTTTTTGTTCCTTTACAGAGCATTTTCAAGAAAAAATGACACCACATAAGTAACTGGTGCTTTAATAAATTCTAAGAATGTATGGATTCTTAACAAGCTCTCATGCTAGATGTTCTGGTTGTAAGATTTTACAGTTGCATCTATCTCAATTTTATTTTTGTTGTGCTTTGGTTCAGCTATTCTCATAGTTGAAAACAAGTAACTTATTACTTCAAGTGGATAAGAGTTATACTATCACGTATTTTCTAGAGAACATGGGCAGGACTGCCTCTTTTACACCAAAACTGAAATTAGCCTATAGAACAGGGAAGGCTTTACAATACTCTGAATGCTTGCTTTTGAAAGGCTTTCCTTTCACATTGCAGTTTCATGACTTTTGCATCAAGAAGTTGTCTGCAGAATTATATCAGAGTATATGATGAGTATCTGACCTGGCAACCAGGTCAATTATCTCAACCCTACACACTGTAACAATTAACTTTGGAAAATTAGTGGGCTTACACAGCTGAATAAATGATTGGTGAACTCCAGTCAATCACCACATCAAAAAGTTCCAATTGCAAAGACAAAGAGCATCAGTGCTCGGCAGGAAGGGACAAGGCTGCCTAAAAAATGGTGTAATGCAGGGACTAAATTCATTTATTTACTCAAGAATCACAAAGGCTGTTTTATCTGTAGAATCCAGCCATTTACCACTTGTCCTGTAAAGAAGTTCCCATCAGCAAACCAAAACAAAAAACATTACTAATATAATTATATTGAATTCTCAAACTTCAGGAAATTGGTGTACACTGTTTTCTGCCATACATCCTCATTAAATAAGCCCATCAATTAAGGGCAAAAAACCCAACTTTGAGCAGCCCTTGCTAAAAAGGAAAAATTAAAATTATCTCCCATTAACAGCCTATAGGAAGATGACTTCACCAAGCTGTTCATCAACTGTACAGCCTGGGGTACGTTTCAACAATTAGCACCATCAAACCCACCCAGTTAGAATAGAAGTTTGGAGCACTCCAGTTACAGTTAGGACTGCAGAAGTTCATAACATTTAAATTAGTAACAGTCAGATGACATTGCATTGCCTGTTCTTACGCTTTGAGTGTCACCAAAATAGATTTCATATAAATAGATTAAATACATAGTAGACCTAAGCCATCCTGCACAACAATTTCTTTAGATCCCTTACATTTCTAGCATATGCAATAGCTGACATACAGCCTCTTAATTTTTATTTTTTTATCATCCCATAATACACTGACAAACAAAAAAGATTTTGCTAACACGCTTATGTTTTTTACTATACACTTGCACTACTCCACTTTGAGCAAGACTTTTACACTTGTAAGACATTTTCCAAAGGTGGCCAACGCAGAAGGGTTTGTGTGGTAAAGCATCATCTTAGAGCAAGCCATTTCTGGCCAGGGCAATTTCTCATATTTAAATTCAGATAGTGAACTTGTTGGATCTCACTAGCTAAGAATGCTGGGCTTGATTAATCTTTTAATATAAATCTCTCAAGAAAGCCCAACTGCAGCAAGAACTGGGAGATTTAGAAGACACTACTATCTCCCTCCCTCCCTCCCTCCCTCCCTCTGAGTCCATAGCAAGGAACTGCTCCAGCATGGTGTGAAGGGACATCATGCGGCTGGTGGTGCTGTCTTTCAGATGAGATATAAAACTGAGTTCTGACAACTTACAGTCATTAAATATCCCATGGCACTTTTCACAGGAGTACATGTGTTAACCCATATGTCCTGGCTATATTCCAAATGCATAATTGCATTCTGCCTACCTAAATTCCCTATGCGGTTTCAGTGGCATGCAGAACTATTTATTCTCTTTCTCTCTTCTTTCCATCATTTCTCTTTAGCATTTATCCTCAGGTCCAAGAAAAGGCACAGTTATACCACAATACCTAACTTTTAGCTGGCAGACATGAAAGTATAGAAGGCAACTCATATATTCAAAACAATGCTAGGAAGAACGGGGTACCTCAGAATTCAAATAAAAAGAAGAAAAGAAAAAAGAAATGTGGAGCCACCTAAGCTAGACAGGGCAGAAATATCAATAACAAGGAAATCTCAGAACTGCTATGATTCTCAGTATAGGTCTTAAATACCCAGTAGTTTTGAAAAGTCCTCCATTCCTCTGGGCTGCCCCAGACCTTCATAGACTTGTAAAGGGACTAGAAGGATTTTAAGATTGCAGTTGGGGATTTAAATACCTAAACTACTCTTAAAATCCCCATCAACTGCACTCCTGATGATAGCCATCTACTCTGTGAAGTTAAAAACAGAGGCATTTCAAAGAGACATATTTTACATTTAAAATAGACTGTAAAAAAAAAAAAATGATAAAACACAGAAAGAGGCCCTCAACACTGGCAAATAACTGCTTTCACAGGAGATGGGTGAGAGATGTTTGAGTCATTCATACTGACCATATTTCCTTAGACATGCTTTATTGACTAGACCACTAGTTCTGAGCTCACACAACCCAATTTGGTGGAACTTACAGTGGCTTGGCTTCCTGCTTTGTGCCCAATGCCACACATCAAGCAAGGTATGTGCTGAATTCTGCTCTACAGACCACAGGTCTGAAACCAGTCTATGCAGATATAGTTAATCTTCTACAATACATTTATTGACGGGTTGTGGGTGGTGTGGGTTTTTTGGGGTTTTTTTGCCCCCTGATAGCTAAAGAGTAAATACTGATACCAATGAAATCAGCCCTGCCTCATCCTTTTCCTGGTACTGTACACACAACTCAGCTATGAAACATTTGCACCTAAATTTACTAAACTGAAATATTCAGTGTAAGTTACCAACTGCCTCATGCCCTGTATAGTCAGTGGGGAGTCAGCTGTACACAGCAATTCACGCATACATCATCTCACATTGGGGATATCTATCTCTTTTTGAACTGTGGATAACTGGATTCCAAACTTCAGCACTATGAAGTTAGCTAAGTTAAACAGGACTGATATCAAGATTTTTTTCTCCTTTTTTTTTTTTTTTTTTTTTTTTTTTCTTTCCCTATGAAAATCACCATTATATTTCTATATTTTTATCTATCTATTGCTATAAAAGCAATTATGTAGAACGAAGTGAGTTTTGGGGGTTTTGGTGAATTTATCTGTACACTCCTCCACAGTTTTATTCTTACCATTAACTTTAAATGGTTTTCAATTGCATAAGACAGTGAACCAAACATTATTTTCTTGTCGCCAAAATTAATGATTAAAATACTGCTGGGTGGCAGTCAAGTCAGAGGGATGTGCACTCGATGCTCAGCTTTACTCACATCTCTGAACTAACCTGCTGCCAGCCTTCTTCACTATTAAAGTCACTGTATCTTGAGGTTTTTTTGAAGACATACATTCAGGTCTTAGATAATATTGATAAGCTCCAAAACAACCTCCATATACTTTGTGAGCATGACAGCATGAAATAAAGGCAGGTCTGATGGACGTTTAAATAATATAAATGAAATTTGGTAATATATGTCCCTGATTCTCCTTTCATTTCTGCTGTAAATCTGGGGGGGAGGAAAAAGCCCTCTGTGGGTTTTCATAAACTTACTCTGCTCAAAAGCTGATACAACTGAGAAAGAATCAAATATTCTTAATTTAAATACTGATGTGCACTTAGGAAATTAAAATAGTTGTGATGCATATACTGAAAATAAATATAATTTTTAATATATATTAACTTTTGTAAGCTTATAGGCTTAGAGAGAATTCCAAGTAACTAGCTTGTCTGAAATGAAAACAGGAATATTCCTAACAAAAGTGTTTTGTATTGAGGGGATTAGAGAGCAGCAGTTTAGCTCTGAAGCCTCTGGAATATCCTACATAAAAACAGGTCATTTTTAATATTATAAAACCCCCAAACTTTAATACAGAACAACAGATTGTGCTAAACTCACAATCCCCTTTCCCTCTGACATGCAAACACCTGACACACAAAGGGAGTCACATTCAGAAGGAGATTATGATGCAATGATCTCGTTGTGAATGTTGCATTATGGTTTCAGCATCGCTGTAAGAGCTCCCCTGGCACTTGTGCTTACAGCAATTTGAATTTCTCTGGCAGCTAGGTATGATTTGTGACAGATATCAGCTTTGCTCTTCATTGAAGGAGTACACTGGCAAGTGCTTGAGTTATTTACCATGGAGATTGGAAAGAAGAAAATGTGAAGAGGAATATTTGAGGTAGTCCTTTTTTAGTTTTGGGTTGTTTTTGTTTGTTCGTTTGTTTGTGGTTTTGTTTTTGGTTTTGTCTTTTTTTTTTTTAAACAATTATTTTTATTTTTTCTTTTTTAGTATTTAAGTTATACAAATCAGTTCTTTTTCAGTGGCATCATTTTGTGCCTCTTAGGAAAAGTTGTCTCACTATGCTGTTCTATTTGAAGGATTATTCCACTCACCATGACAGTGAAACTCTCAGTTTAATGACTGTTATGAATTATCACTAGCCAAATGCTCCATGTAGAGTACAAAGACTCAACTGATTGTACTGCAGTTCGTGGCACAAGTGGAAAAAAGTTTGCTTACACATTCTTTACACATTAATTACACACGTAAACTTGATTACACAGTTTGGAAAATCTTAAGCTGACAAAGCACAGTTATCTTCTTATACTGGTAAATACCTTAAACTCTTCTGAAAAACACAGGGTAAGTAGACAGGTTGCATGTTTGGCAAGGGATTCCCCCACAAGTTTGCCAAGCCAAACCCTCTACATCTAGGGCAAACGCAAACGAACAAGTTCCCAAAGCTCACCTACAAAGATTGCTCTCAATATCTCTTCTGCCATAAAAGCAGCAGCAAGCACCTGCACCAGCAAGCAGTGGCAAGCAAAGTTTCTCTAAAACTTTCTTAGTCTGCAGACAAGATCTTATCTTGATTCCTTCCTCATTCCCATATGTAAGTAGTGGAAGTAGTCCCCATGGAACACAGAGAGTTCCATAGCCAAGGCTGCACTCTGAGCACAAGTACTCAAGGTACAATGACAATATGCTGGCCAGAACTGATGAATGAGAAATTGAACAGCAAATATTGCCCAGCCTACAAAGAGAAAACCTGCATTTAGTACAGGATAGAGGTTGACTGGGTTTAGGCTAATAAAGTTTGTATTTCACCTAATAGAATGGATCCAAATTTCCACTCACATGTAAAAATAGCCTATCGATTAAAGCATATTTCTTCCTCTTTGGCCCTGCTTTTCAATTATTTTATTTGAGACAATAAGTTTGGTAAGTTCTTTTGTTAACACAGTTCCTGTTATTTTAAAAGCAACAGATTTTATGGCCCATGGTTATCATCTGAGAAATATGTACAAGAAAGAATGCATAGGAGGTGGCAGGTGCACCCTTGGGAGGATAGGAGTGTCCACATGGGACCAATCCTTCTGCAAGTAGCAGTTTCTGTATGAATGGGTGAGAAATGTTCTTTTGCATTTGCAGGTGTTCTATATTCAAAAAGTACAACATAAGACACGACTTAAGGATTAACCCTCTAATCTGCCACTCATCCTCAATTCAGGGTTCCAAGTATGAGAAACCAGTCTTCAAAATAATTTGAAGAAATTATTAAATTAAAGCATTCATTTAATTAAAGGATTTATATAAAAAGATAACAAGTACATTTGTGTAGCTATGTGATCTTTTTAATTCACTTACTTAATTTTTAAAGGTTGTATGCACAGTCTTTAGAAACTAATGAAACTGCAGATTTGATTTATTTGATTTAGAAAATATTACAGTACATCTGGAATATCATGGGTTTGTTATTATCTGCTAACTGAAAAAGGGGAGATATAATACAAATTACATAAAATTTCAAGCAGAAAAGAGAACCACAACATGTTGCAGTGATTTATCATCATTTATAATTTAAAAATACATACTTCAACTAACTACATTGTTAACAAATAATTTAAAAAAGTAAAGCTCTAGTCTAGCATACTCCAGCATCTCTGAGTACTAAATGGAGTTAAATGGAACATGTGGATTTATTTTTCCTACCAACTGATCATTTTTTAATACGACTGTATCTCCAAAGAAAATAAATGTCACAGAGAGAGAGAGGCTGTGGAACGACTATTCACTGTGGAGGCAGTTTGAAGAAAATTGAAGATTATATAAAGTAGTAGAAATAAAATGTAGAAAATATATAGCCAGTGCCTTTTTCTAAATTAAGATCACCAGTCTATTTAGAGAGATGGAAGCCGAAATAAATCATTAATATATGAGAATACGTGACAGTAAACTTGGCACAACTGTTAGTCCTTCTCACTATACAAGAATGTGAAAATATTCCATGAAACTGATATACAACATATCAGCACATATCGCTTTCTGGAAGAGACAGAATTCCTTGTTTTTAAAATATTTATAATCATACAGATGGAAATAATTGAGAACAGCAGTTTGTTTAAACCAGAACTTATCACTTAGTATTGCAGTGGGGAAATGCTCTCATTACATTAAATATAAGAAACAACTACATGAGATTAAAAATGTTTCATTTCAGACTATAAATCCTTGCTGACTGAAGAAGACTAGTCAGAAACTATTCATGCACAGAAGATGATTTTATATGTGACCGCTGTCATTTTCTTGAACTTTCCTTTGATGGGTGCTGTGATCAATAGGACACCCTGACAAATCCACCACAAGTCCACTGCCAAGTGGAAATACTATGTCATGCTGATACTTGAGAAACTGTCATGACTGAGGAACGCTTTAAACTATTTATAGTGACATCACAAAAAATGCCATTATTACAAGGATAACATCTTCTTAACATTTTGCTTACAACACTTGAAATATTTTGATTCTATTGCTAATGTGCCATAAGAAAAAATTCTCTACTTAAAAGGGCATTATATACATATAAATGTGACATATATTTATGTATTAACACAGATTAATATGTATAGTAATGTATATTTGTACACTGTTGGTCATATATAAAGCCTAAATATATATATTAGACTACGTTTGCCTATACAAAAGATTAATGACCAGAAAATGATACATTCTTGCAGAGTTTATCAAAAACTTGGAAAAAATCATTAATTACATTTGAGGGATAGAAAAAATCCAACAAAATAGAAAGTATATCTGTATACACAGTACTAATTAAGTCAGAGTATTTAAATGTAGTAATTGTACTCCCACTCTCTTCTGTCTTTTTTAAGCATTGAAGAGAAAGAGCTATTTACTTATTCATTTCAGTTAGCAAGAAATTTCTCAACTTCTTTGGGTGCTTAAGTGCAAGAATAGTTTAGACCCCATCTTTGCATATTACTTTATCTTTCAGTGGTAATTAAGAGAGTCTTAATCTGGCTAATGTTAATGACCACTGTTCTTTCTTTAAATCCCAGTTAAACCAAGCTTATTAAGGGCCAATTAAAGGAAGTCTTATGTGATCTGAATAACACTAAGACCAATTTTTAACAGCTATAACTATTTTGGATGATGATTGTAGAAAAGAAATTCAGACCCTTCTCATTACGGCCTTTGTTTTAAAATAAACTGTCAATGACTATTGGGAAGGAATCTTAGTAAAAGTCAGAGATACAAATTAATTTTGCAAAATGCAGGTGTTCTAAAAAAATTAGCTACATACTAATCTTTCCAATCCTGCCCATATAAAAGGTAATATATAACTAATTTCCACTTAATTTTTCATAATGTTACATCACAAAAGTGGAACAATACTTTGCAATAATCTTCCAAGTGGTAACAACATAACCTAAATATGACCATGGACAAAATGAAGAAAAACTTGCTCATCACTAGGATAGGAAATGAAACATTTCTACCCATATATAAAATAATTAATGGATAAAAGTTTCCACTCCTGATTTTTCAAAAGCTTATTGGTGCCTTTTTTCTAAGTTGATCCTTCTACAGACACCTTGTTACAAATTACCACCTGTTATTTCTTACATATCTAAGATTTCACTCATTGCTTAACTTCACCATTACTTCCCTTTCATCTGGAAAGCAGCAATAACGTAATCTGACTATTGCCTCTAGCTAATAAACAAAATAATACTTTCACCACTACTACCTCAAGTCCTAAATTCAAAGAGATGATGTCCACTGCAGCAAGTCACCATCACACAGGTCCTTTGTCTATTCTGCAGTGCACAATAAAACAAACTCCATGGTGATAACTCTTAAATTCTGCAGCAGCAGCCACAAAATCCATGGCAACATTAATATATTATTGTCTATAAAATACTCTTCATCTCTACTTTCCTACTCCCATACAAACACATTCAGCTATGACTCATAGCAGAGAGTATCAGTGATGAAAAATTGATGGCTATTTTTAACAATAAATCCTGAATTATTTTTCTCTGTTCTCCCTAGATAATTTGGCAAAACAGCCCCTTGGCCTCTAAGAGAGTTCTGCAAAAATCATCTTTTTATCCTGATACCAGCACAGAAGAAGACTTGCATCTTGATTCTCCAGCTCTCCACTCTTTGTCAGGTTATCGTGCTTACTTCCATCTTTTAAAGTTTTCCATCTATCATAAGCTTGATATCAGTTTAAATGTTTTGTGTTCCTCTTCCTGACTCCACAAGACGATATGGCTGCATATTTCAGCTGCAAACATAATTACAAAAACAAAACAAAATCCCTTTCAAAACTGAAAGTGGAATTTTGCCTAAAGTTATGTGGCTACAAGAGTGCCAGGCTTTGCTCTACACAGCCTATCAGATAAACTGATATCTGTCAGCACTGCTACTGCAATAGGAAAGCATTCCATTTTCCCAAAATAGTTATCAAGGCATGATGAAGAGAGACAGGGGAAACACGACACTGTAAAAATTGTATCATGCAAGCCACAAACAGCAAAACAGGAAGAAAGTGGTGACATCGTAGAGGATATTACAGTACTGAAACAGGGGTCAGCATGTCGTAGCCAAAAATTCAGTTCTATGTGAGGACACACATACAGTCCTGGCCATGAAAAAAAATCAGAAAATGCAGATAAAGTAAATTTAATTTCATCCCTAGCTACATCTGTTTTTTTTGGCAAATCAGCTTTTCCATAAAAAGATAAACAAAAGACAATCCAGAGTCTTGGCCTGTCCTGGGTACAACCCCATGCAAACCCCAGAGCAAAGAGCAGTAAGAGAGTGGAGCTGGCCAGTCACAAAACGAAAGAAGTATGCTCCATAACATTTTTAACTAACTTGCACTTCCTCATTCTGATCTTTCTTTTGCTCATTCTTTCTCCTAGTTCTCCTCCTCCCACCACTTCCCACCATCACCGCTCATTAGATGGCACTTCTGGATTTTACTAAAGAGCTGCTTTCATGTATCTTCTTCCAGTCCAGGTTTCAACTGTACACCAAGGAGTTCGACCTTACAACACAGTGCATGAGACTCCTGTATGAGCCTGACTGCTGTACTGGTATAGCAGTAGTTCTGTCTGTGCCCAGGGACACCTCTGATATGTGTGAGTATTAAGGATGCTGTGTGCAATCAACTTCAAGTTTTACTGGCCCCTAGATTTTGTATACAGCTATTTATATAATCATTACGTGCTATTTAAATACTATTCTGGAAAATGCATGGACTGCAAAACATTATTCTTTGCCACGTCTGTGACATCTGTTTAGCCCTGCTGTACAACAGCCACACTTAGGATGACTCCTGCAGGACCACTTACCTGTATTCTGTAGGATAATCCTCAGCACCTACTCAGTATCAGAACTAAGGCAGGTCCTTCCTCAGTCCGAGCTCAGCTCTGGCCATCCAGGCTGGCTTTGTGCAGAAAGACAAATCAAAAATTATTGGTAATAGAGATCTTGGTGCACAGGCACCTGGCTACAGTCTGTGTGTGGCCAGGGTGCTTTCATTAAGGGTTACTGATTAAGGAAACCAGTAACAGTATCCATATGACACACTACTTCACCCAAAAGTTGAGCATGTTTGTGAGAGCACTAGACAAAAAGCTAAATTCTGTCCGTGGCATCCGTACTCCATAAGCCACATTTAGTTACTAAATAAAGTATCTGCATTCTCTTTCATATCATTTCATATCATATCATCATATTACTGCTACATCTGATTTGCATTAAAAAACAGTTGAAAATCCTGTATATTTGCAGAAGTCTTCTCTGGACTCTGGAATCTCTGGAAACAAAATAAATGGGGATTCCTAAGCCAGAATGAACAAAATAAGCATTATATAGATTCCAAAAGGAAAGAAACTGGTTTCTCAATCACCAGAAAAAATGTTGGACCTAATGCAATAGAAGCGTTTAGGAGAAAAGAACTAAGCAAGGGAGAAGAGATCTAATACAAGTATCCTGGACATGAGGCTTGTGAAATTGCCTTAAGGAAATGTCTAGTGAAGACTTTTGGTCTGTAGAATAGACAGAAGATACATTATCCATAGTAACACTTGATTTAACTTCTCAGGGTGGTAAAGTAGATGAAGAGCTTCAGACTATAGATTTTTCTTTTAAATGTTCTCTCTCCATCTCTTATTGTTCCCAACATTCCACTTGTTAATTTAAAGTTCTGGGTAGCTCTTTTCCTATCCAGATCTTATATCTGCTTTTATCTGCTTCGTCAGTCTCCCTCCATGTAACTGGGGCATGGGAACTAGAGATGTCAGGCTGGTTTTTGTTTTCCTAAGGATGCCTCAGGACTGACTGAACAATTACTACTGGAGTCATGAAGGATTTTTTTGCTTTGGAGTCTAATGGATTTTAAAGCATCTTGGAGTTTTAGTTCAATCGACAGGAAAATCTGGAAGTAATTCAAAGCCCTAGCTATTCCTTTTTAACTCTGGAGGACTGCTAGTAAAGCATATAATAATAAATGAAACACAGAATTTGCCGGCAAACTTTTGTAACTGGAAGACGCACGTCTCCCTTTGGTAACTATTGCCTTGCCATGGGGAGAAGCAAGGAGAGAGGCATACTCCAAGTCCTGGTAAAGAAGAACTGAAGCCTAGGACTGAGTCTTACACACTTTATTCCATCCTCTAGGGGTCCTGTGTAGCCGGGGAGTCCGGGAAGGTTTTTATTGTTTCAGAACCTTGCCAGTGTTGTCAGTAACACGGCAGCTTGCCGCTTTAATCCTTTCCTATGTCTGTCTTCATTCTCTTGAGCATCCTAATCAAGTGTCCATTTAAATAGAGCAGTGGCATTTTAACTTGCCAGCCACTCACACTAAGATGAAATCTTCCACTGTGGGGGGGGAAAAAAAAACAAACAAACAAAAAAAAAACCAACCTGCATAGATAAAATACTTGTGTGTAAGAAATAGTACCAGCTCAATTCCTATCTATGATTCATTTCAAACTTAGTGTATTTCATAGCAGAAGATGGATTACAGTGCTCCATAAAGGTGATCAGATACAGAGAAAGGGGGAAACAAAGCACTTAATAAACAAATATCTAATATACAACTTTTAAGACCTGATTTTTTTGTCATCTAATTCTAAATACTAGCTTTAGAAAAGAAGACACGCTAGAAAATGAGTATCACAGGTAATCTATAGACCACTTTTGGCTAATTTAAAGCTCCAATATGTATTTGTTTCCTGTATAAATTTCTTTCTTAATATTCTCAATAAGATTCTCTCAGCACGATAAAAAGAAGGACATTACCAGCAGCGTTTTCAATCATGGGGGCTATATATTCAAGAGCAATCAATAAAAACCACACAGGGCCTGACAAACAACTAGTCAAAGGAATCATTTTTCTCAGATACTTAGCAGTATCCTTTTAAAGTAATTGCTTTTGGTCAATGTTACTCGTTATCATTTGGTCTACTCTTTTTCCAAAACAGAATGGATGTCATTTCCATTAATATTTCAGCTGTCTACATAGGTTTTCAAAGTGCACAGTCCACAGGGATTAAAAATTAAAAAAAAAAAAAAAAAAAAAGAGGGTTTTCATTTCAACTTCAGCCAACTAACAACTCCGAAAGTGATATAAAATAGACAGTGTCATATCATTGGAGCTAAAAGGTAATTAAAAAAAAAATATATTATGAAATAGAAGACATTGTCTACCCTCCTTCTCACTCCATTCAGAACTGTAAAGTCCTTAAAGAAAAATAGAAATGACAGACTTTGGCCCAAATAATCCATGCTATGAAACAGCATTAGCAGACAAATACAATCAAAATGCCGCCTTAAAATAAGGAAATGAACACCAATTCATTATTATAGCTTGTTTTAGGAAATTTAATAAAAATTTCCCTACTGAAATCCTTGTGTTGCCTAACCCTGTTTGTGACAGCAGGGAAGTTGCTGTCTTGTGCCAACTGATCATTTAAAGATGTCCACAAGATACTGAAAATACCCAGCATAATCTGTAAGTGTACAGCTGGGATTCCAAATTAGATTAAGAAAGGCAAAGAACATATCTTTTCAGTTGTAGTAAGGCCTCAGAAACTGTCTAGTTATGCTTTGTACTAAATGTTCTGGCACACTGCCAAGGCACTTCCAAACATTTCTGAGTTCACTTTTCCATAGAACTCTTTTAAAAATCAATTAGTAGTGAAAAGTCTTTCAAATGCAAGTGTTTTAAAATGTCAAGCTTGTAGTACTTTTTTTCTTTTTAATCTTTTTCTTTCCCTTGTTGTGCATCAGTGACGGTATTTTGAAACCTTTACATTAAATTGATCACATTCTCTAATTAAGCCTGTAAAGAGAACAATATGTGCAGGTAGTT